>NC_027753.1:20230166-20238374 GCF_000695525.1 Brassica oleracea var. oleracea | reverse complement strand
TCTCACAAAACTAATTTCTCTATTGTGTTCATTTTGGCCGTGAACATTCCTGGTAATCATGAGTGAACTTGGAGAATATAACATTTCCTTAATTCTCCTAGAAAAGGCTCCATTTCATACTCACAAGGTGATTTGCCATTAGTTTTGTTTAGAGGAGTATCATGTACTACTCCATTCATATTTCAAAACCATGTACACAAATCATTAAAAGCTAATGCTTATCTTCTATTCCTTACATGTAGCACTATTTAATCATCATAGGAACTGAGTATAGACCGAAGTCTTACAGTGCTTTGGGCAGATTTAGTTTGACTTAGTTGTCTCCTTGAACCCATTTCTTAGGATCTCCAGTCAGTTAGGTAGAGTTACCGCCAAACCTCATCTTAATTCACAGGCTACCCATTCATTTTGATGATATAACAATATGATCTCATGACATACTTTTAATATAAGGATCATAGGTTTTCATCATAATGAACATAATCTCTTGAGATTAGTCGAGATCAATTGTCTAATGATTTTTTGTCATCTTTTTCAAGATATAATTAACTTTTGTACACAAAACTCAGTGCATGACACAAATTTTTTTTCCAAAAAAAAATCATATTGTGATAACTATCACTAAGTTCATTTGGCATCTTGCCACAATTTTATATGATAAGCAAAGCTTCTCCCACATTTTTTGAGATAGCTAAAAAACATGCATATTTACATTTAACATCTCTTAGGAATTTAGAAAAAGTTAATATACAACTCCTTTATATTTAAATGAATAAAAAATAATTTCAAAAATTATTATAATTTTCTTTAAAAATGTATTTCACTCTCAGAAATTTACATTTTACATCCAACTATTTCATAGTTTTCTCAAGTAGATTTTTAAATCCAACTTGTATGCTTTGAATTTTCCAAACACATATTTTATTTTTTTAGCAAATACACATATCATTACAAGGCCATTTTATATGGTTATTCTCAACCATATTGACTTTAGAAAATAGAATTTACATGCAATTTCAGTCATATTGGTCTGAAAATTCTCATTGTTTTTGCATAGTCAATCTTTATACAACTTGCATTTAAGCATTGACAAAATATAAATGTTTTGATCAATATCAACAAACATTTTATTTTTTATAACAAATTATTTATATGTGGTAGACCTCTCCTAAACTTAATTTGGGACGTCAAACTCACGAAATCCATTTCCACTCATACCATTTGTTCTCTTGGGAATCAAAATGTTTTTTTTTGAAACACTGGCATTTAAATCTTGATTTTTTTCCTTCGTGATCAAATAAGTACTTAAAAATTAATTTAAGCTACTCCAGAAAGACAACACATGGTTCCACAGCCCTTTGACTGGCGATCATCGGGGCATTCGAAAGTCTGTTTTGTAGATGGTGCGTGGAAGGAAACAGATAAATTCTCGGGACAGGGTTGGTTCTGTAGAGATGTGGTTACAGAAGAGAAGATGATGGGGGCGATGAATCTCCGAAGAAGTTTATCAGCTTTACATGCAGAATGTGAAGCTTTGATATGGGCTATGGAGTGCATGAAGACCCTTGATTATCCAGACGTGGTTTTGCGACAGACTGTTCTCAATTGGTGAAGATGGTGTCCTCACCTGACGAATGGCCAGCTTTTGCTACACATTTGGAGGAGTTTCGACGCAGTAAGACTTTCTTTCCTACCTTCAAAATTCGACATATACCAAAAGCAATTAATTTAGTGGCGGACAAGCTTGCACGAAATGCACGGAGTTCCCATTCAGCTGTGTTTTATGTTGATTCTACCCCACCGGTTTGGCTATCTGAACCGGTAGAAAATATCTCATAGTTTAGTTTTCTATTGTTGTAAAAAAAAAAAGCTACTCCACAAAGAAAAAAAAACTGCAACAATAAAACAAAAACGTTACTTATTCTTGATCAAATCAAGCAAAGTCAAAGCATAACATATGACAAATAAAGCTTTTATTTAGTCATTTTTATGAGCCTGTAAATTAAACCAAATATATTTAAGTGTCGACATCATAAACGCATGATTAATAATCAACTTCAGAAAACTAGAAGCCAATATGCATATGCATTTCATAAAATCACAAAAATTGACGATTCTAAACCAATAACCAGAGAGAATCTTGCAGGTTATTCTCATAAACCTAAACAGACGTTAGTAAAGTAAGAGAAAAAGCCATATGCAATTATAATAAAATAGAAAAAGCCATATGCAATTATAATAAAATCGCAGAGAATCATACGAATTATTTTAAATAATTCAGCCAATCCTGCAAAAAAATATGTAAGCGAAGAGTGAAAATTTCACGCTGACACCGAGAACTATCGTAGCCGATAAGATTCCAACATCTTTTTAGAAATATCGATCAACCTGTTCTTATAAAAAAACTTTTACAATAATCAGTCCGGTTATTGCACAGATATTTTGAGTTAAAACTGATAGAACTGTATTATATAAACTACAGAGAACTGAATATTGTAAAGAATAAAATTAATAAAATTATGTCAAAGATTAAAAAAATGATGATACAACTGCAGAGTCAAGATATTATATCTTTTTTAATTCAAAATATGTCCCGTAGTGCAACGGTTCGATAACGTAACGAGTTCCATAATACAACTGCAAAAAATCTTTTGATGTGTGTCACTCTATCAAAAATCTGGCGAAACTAGTTTTGTGTATACTCTCATACTCAAAAAAAAAAATTAAAGAGAAAGATAAAAGAAAGACGGAGGATTGTATGTTTTCTATGTGTTCTTTGCTACAGTACAAGTGCTCCTATTTAAATGGAGGAAGTGAAACACTTTGTGAAATCATGGAGACCACTAACGTACCAATGCTTTCAATTGTAGTAAATGAATTTAATTCCCATGACTCACTGTACTTTAGATATCAAAGTCATAATGCATATTTTGACCAAATCAAATACACCAATATACTTTACTAGGTTCATATTTTTATATTTAAGAAACATAAAATTATTTTATGAATAAAATTTTAAAACAGGTTAATTGATATAATATCTAATTAACATATTAAATCTAAATTCAAACCCAAATATTCAAAGTGACTCATTTGCTAAAATTCTATATTAGTCAAACTACAAGCTTTGCAAACTTTGTATGTTATTTACTTTGAACCTTCATTTTTCATTTAACACAACTCCGATTTTAACCAATAAATACACTAACTAATAGTGTTCAAGCTGACGATTACATCGTGTCTAAATTCTGGTCCTTCCGACAGATGTCTACATCGAAAAATACATAGAAAAATGGTATGCACCACTTTGTCAAAAACAAGTTCCAACAATCTCCAGAAATGATTACTATTTTTCAACTTTTCAGTTTCCAAAAAAGAAATTAAAAATCTTTTAAATCAACTTAATTAAAGCCCGTAATAAATACGATGAATCGATGCCTCGAACTGGAATCTCGAACCAGATCTCAAAAAGTCGCAAGCTATCGTGACTTAAAAGCCGAATACCGTAGGGGAAAAAATTGTTGGAGCCCGGTTTCACCCAGCTCCAGATCCGGTCCGAGATCCTAACCCGAAAGCAATGGAGCCTGAATTCGATCACCGTCGAGGCGAAAGAAGGAAACAAAAGCCAACAAAAGGTAAAGCTTGGCTTGGGCTTTAGAAGTCAAACACGCCGAGCGAGGAAAAGTTAACTGAAAACATAAAGAAATCAAGAGATTTAAAAGCCATCATTAAAGCACATGGTCCACGCCGAAGATCACGCCACCATTGTGATATGCCTAGAAGTCCTATAAAGAAGAAGGAGGAGCCAAAGACATGGGATCTGAATTCTCAATAGCCAAATATATTATGATTACATACAATCTCAATTATTACCTAGCACCCCTTGTATTCATTTTCAATATCATCAATAAAACTTCCATTCTCCATAGTTAAACATAGCTAGTCTTTCTATTTTAAGCTCACTTGTTAGTCAAGTTTCTACTTTCATAGACCCTATTTCTGAGTGAATTTTAAGATTCATCATCATCAACCATTTGGGTGCTCTATAAGTTCACAAACTACCCAAAGTATATCTTGATGATTCATTTTGAAGAAAAATGAAATAAGCTTCCGTAAATTCGGTTCAGAGATAAGACAAATATGTCCTCTCCTCGATTATCATTGTAAATTTGGGATTAGACAGAGAGAGCGACTGAATATTATAAGTTGCGAGCATGTGATTGTGTGTGTATGTGCGCGTGTGTCACTCTACTTCATACTAGCAATGAATGGATCAAATTCCTTTCAGCAAATACAAAAGAAAATTTTGTTTCGTGGATGGTTTCAATTAGGTTAGTCAAGTTTGACAGGTTGGAACCCTTTACAAAATTTAATCAAACATCTGAAGTTGGTTCAGGCTTTTCCCCCTAAATTGAAACCCGAAATTTTGAAATGGTTTGTAAGCAAAATGGGAGTTAAACCGAATTTAAATCAAACCAAACCGGGAGAGTCATGTTAAAGAAAAGAGTTGATTACAGAGACACTTTTTGACTTTCTATTACACCTAGAGACACTTCTTATATGTGACACACTTTGTTGTGAGCCAGCAGCAAATTGTGGACAATTTTGCCCTTAATGGAAAGAACACTTGTGGATGGGTGATTTGTGGACTAGTGATGCGTGGTTGGGTGATTTGTGGACGGGTGATGTGTTAATGAGTGATGAGTAATGTGTGGATATGTGATGTTAATGTATTTATATTAGATAACGTGGACAAACTCTTTGTTTTGATTCTATAAAACTATACAACAATACGTGGACATGGACTCATGTTACTAAAATTATACCATAAAACATGGACACGGACTCTGTTATCTCCAATACAAACATTTGGCTTCTTCAGCTCAATTGATAAATTATCTGCAATTAAACTTCAATCAAGAAGAGAAAAAAAAATGATATTGTGAGTATGAGCGGAGAGAAAAATCGAAGAAGCATTTACTTTTTGTCGGAGAGTAATAGATCTTGCATGTCAGAGATTTCTGATCTAAGGAATTTGCGCTTTGTCATGATGTGGATGTATGTAATTTTGATTAGAGTTGAATTTAGATCCCGAGATGATGAATGGAATCGAAAGAATATTGTCCATATCAACAACTAGTTTATAATTTTGTTAAGATGTTCATGTCCACAACTAATTTATAATTTTGTTTTCCACGCTTTGGTATCCACGTCCACATTTTGTTTACACATTAATATATATAATATATATATGAACATGGATCTTAAAAGATAGTGAATTTTATATATATTTTATTATGACAATTATTTTTGTTTAATATATTTTAGAACTTGAGATAAAAGTAAACACTACAAGAAAACGTGCCCATAACAACGAACATTTACGACGAAAATATTTCGTCGTAAATTTACATGGTCTTTACAACGAAATTATGAGGAATCTAACTTTCGTTGTAAACGCCATGTAAATTTACGACAAGCTGATTTCATCGTAAACTCCATGTAAGTTTACGACGAATGTACGTGGAATGAGAAATACGTCGTAATCATTACATCGACATTACAACGAAGCATGTTACCGTTATATTTAGGTGAAAACGTGTATTCAATGTGCTTTAACTTACCTAATTTCGTCGTAAAGTCGTTGTAAATAATATGTTAAAACCATGTAAAATCCATGTAAAATATTCCTTGTAAAATCGTTGTTATATTTCAACTACCCAACTCGAAAATTTCTCTATATATATGTCATTTCCCACAACTCTCTTCCTCACAACACACAAACGGGAGAAAAAAAAATCAAAAAAAAATCAGAAAAAAAAGATTTCAAAAAAAAATCTAAGAAAAAAATGGCCGGTGGCGGTAGTATTTACGAGTTACGAAGTTGGATGTATTTGCACAAAGATTCCGACGGGAGGGTGACGAACGCATTTCTGAGCGGGCTAGAGACATTCATGCACCAGGCGGGCTGTACACCGATCACACAGGAAAGCGGTAAGATGTTCTGCCCCTGTCAGAAATGCAAGAATTCAAAATTTGCACGTAGTGAAACTGTATGGAAGCATTTAGTAAACAGAGGATTTACACCACAGTACTACATTTGGTATCAACATGGAGAGGGTTATGGGGGAAATGAAGCTAGTAGTAGTAATAATAATTTTGAGGATGGTCATCATAGTGAAGAACCGAATCATTTGCATAATGAATATAATTATCATCAAGATCATGAGCAGATGGTAGATCATGATAGGGTTCAAGATATGATTAGTGATGCATTTTTAGAAACAACTACAACAATAGCTGATGGAACTGGAAATGTAGAAGAACCTAATTTGGATGCAAAAAGGTTTTATGAAATGCTAGATGCTGCAAATCAACCAATCTACACTGGTTGTAGAGAAGGTCTCTCTAAATTGTCTCTAGCAGCTAGGATGATGAATATTAAAACGGATCATAATTTACCTGAGAATTGCATGGATGCATGGGCGGAGTTGTTTAAAGAGTATTTGCCAGAAGACAACGTGTCTGCTGAATCTTATTATGAGATTCAGAAATTGGTTTATAGTCTTGGGTTGCCTTCGGAGATGATTGATGTTTGCATCGACAACTGCATGATCTACTGGAAAGAAGATGACAAGTTAGAAGAGTGTCGATTCTGCAAAAAACCACGATTCAAACCGCAAGGCCGTGGGAGGAATAGGGTACCGTACCAAAGGATGTGGTACCTACCAATTACAGACAGATTGAAAAGATTATATCAATCTGAGAGGACTGCTGCATCGATGAGGTGGCATGCGGAACATGTCCAGAGAGATGGTGAGGTTGCACATCCATCAGACGCAAGAGCGTGGAAACATTTCAACAAGGTACACGCAGATTTTGCTACAAATATTCGGAATGTCTATCTTGGGTTATGCACCGATGGATTTAGTCCATTTGGAATGTCTGGTAGACAATATTCTTTGTGGCCAGTCATTCTTACGCCGTACAATTTACCGCCGGATATGTGCATGGAACAAGAATTTCTATTTTTGACCATATTAATCCCTGGGCCGAAGCATCCAAAACAATCTCTTGATGTTTTTCTTCAACCGTTGATAGAAGAGCTAAAGCAATTGTGGTCAGAAGGGGTGAGGACGTACGATTGTTCCTTGAAAAACAATTTTACGATACGAGCAGTTCTGCTGTGGACGATAAGTGATTTCCCTGCTTATGGGATGTTGTCTGGCTAGACAACACATGGAAGATTATCTTGTCCATATTGTCTTGGATCGACGGATGCTTTTCAACTGAAGAATGGTAGGAAGAGTTGTTGGTTTGACCGTCATCGTCGCTTTCTTCCACTTGCCCATCCGTACAGAAGAAATAAGACATTGTTTCGGCACAAAAAAATTGTCAGAGACGGTCCTCCTCCATATCTCACCGGCCAGCAGATCGAAGAAGACATTGATTATTACGGAGCTCAGGAAACAGTTAAAGTTGGAGGAAATTGGCATGTTCCTGGAAATATGCCTGATGGATATGGTGTGTCTCACAATTGGCATAAGAAGAGTATATTTTGGGAGCTACCCTATTGGAAGGATCTTCTCTTACGCCACAATCTGGATGTCATGCATATTGAGAAGAAATTTTTTGAGAACATCATGAATACATTACTTAACGTCCCTGGGAAGACAAAAGATAACAAAAAGTCAAGGATAGACTTACCTGATATTTGCTCAAGAAGTGAGTTACATATCAAGAGCAATGGAAACGTTCATGTTCCCATCTTATGGTTGTCATCAGAAGCCAAAACAACCTTGTTTGACGTCATGGAGCATCTAGTTGTCCACCTACCGTATGAAACATTGCTTCGTGGACCTGTTCACAACGGATGGATGTAGAGATATGATGTTAGATGATATGTGACTTTGGGGTTTAGGGATTTCATTCTCGGTGTTTAGGGTTAAGCGTTGTAAAATCGTCGTAAATGTTTATCTATTCCGCGTAATTTCGTCGTAAATCGTGGGCCTTGGAAATTCGTCGTAAAATGCGGGCCTGGTAACTTTGTCGTAAACGTGGGCCTTGTAAATTCGTCGTAAACCGATGTTTCGACGTAATTTCGTCGTAAATCGAAAAACGCGGGCCTGGTAACTTCGTCGTAAATGAAAAAACGCGGGCCTGGTAACTTCGTCGTAATGTTACATCGCGTTTACGACGAAACATTTT
>NC_027753.1:20222663-20228288 GCF_000695525.1 Brassica oleracea var. oleracea | reverse complement strand
TATTATATACTAATTAATAATAATATAATAAGAAACGATGTAAACTCCTCGTAAACATTACATGAAGTTTACATCGAATGTTTACGAGTGATTAACATCGAAATATTTACGAGGATTTTACATCGAAATGTTTACGAGTGATTTATAACGAAAGTATTTACGTGTGCTTTACATCGAAATAATTACGTGGGCTTTATGACGAAGTCTTACGTAGGCTTTACGACGAAGTCTTACGTGACGTTTACGACGAATCCTTTCCCTGCGCTTTACGGGGAATATATTTCGTCGTAAACGTAACGAGTCGTTTACGACGAAACCTCCGTTACGACGGACGTTTAACAACGAAACGTCTTTCGACGTTAATTTGTCGTAACACCCCGTTTACGACGAATTTACAACGAATACTGCCATAGTAAAAAATATGTTTTCTTGTAGTGAAATAAATACATAAAGTAGAATAAGAAAAATAATAAAATGAAATAAAAAGAATAGAGAAATTCTCTTTAATTTAAGGTCATAAGAATTTTTTTAATAAAAGAAAGTATACTCAAGTGTCTTGTAGTGTAATTTGAATGTAGAAAAGTGCCTCTAAATTTAAAAAATGTAAAAAATTCTAAAGGAAAAGTGTACATGGAGAAAAGGACAAAAAGAAAATTATACGAATGGAAGAAGCGTCTTCGTGCGGTTTAGAAATCTGTATTGTTCCTATTGGCTATATTGTCTACGAACTGATTTTTAGGTTAAAAATATTTCAAATAAAATATAAATGGATTTGAGTGACCTTTGAAACGATGAGAAGCTAATAAAACCGGATATATAAACTCTTTTTTTTTTTACTAAAATATATACTCTTTCATCAACATTATTAGGTTCGAAAACATAATTTATACTCACTAGCCCATTTTGGCCTATGAAGATTGTTATTTTGACATTTTAATGTAGATTAAAAAATAATTAAAAGACATTATTTTACTATTAATTATACTTATTTAATTAGCAGCATTTAAAATATATAAAATATTTATCATATCAATAAATTTTATAATTAATATTAAACTTAAAATAAATATAAACTGTATTAAAATTTTAAAGTGACATTCTTTATTGAAACAAAAACTGCTAAAATATGATCGGTTAATATTCGATAGCGGCATCTACGCTGATATTTCTCCTATGGTCATCAACTATGGTCCACGTCAATATTGGCCTTGTTGTTGTCTCCTTTGGGAGTGTTCTTGTCCGAACTTTAGGTGCGTTTTTTATTATTCTCGAGTTATTGAAAATCATTGAATTAAATAAGCAATTTGATATTGGAAACCGCCATGGCCGAATGAAGAAAAGTGTAGGTCTTGTATCAAAGGAGACTTCTGCGTCAATCATCTCCTGGACGCGTCCTCTCTTAGGCAATGGGGCGATTGTTATGATAATGTTTGTGGTGAATTACCGTGTGTGAGTTTCTCAGAGGTCTATAACGGAAGCAAGGAGTCCGTAAATGTTTCTAGAACAAAACAAATTGAAAATATGGCTTTAACTACTTCAGAGCAAAATAATTTCAATACCGGATTGGATAGTTACAGCGCATGTTATCTCCTGTAGTGGAAGTATTTGGGATGGATTGCGATTGAACATATGGATGACATCTAATGATTTTTTAAGAGAAATCAAGAATCACAAGAGGATCTTACAAGACCAAAAACTAAACGAAAAAAGGTAGTGAATTAACATATCATACGAATGCGTTACATAGCATCGTATTACTAATGTCTCTCTTAAAAGTTCTTCTTAATAATATGTTTGGTATAATTTATGGTTAATGTAATGTGCTACATTGATTTGATATTTAACATGTTAAAAAAAAAACAAAATAGAAAACTACATATTTGGCTTTATAGTTTGGAAATGTTTGCTATATTACTCTAAACTATTTTCATTAAAAAAACATTTTGTATATATGTGGTTGAACTAGGATGGTAATTAAGAAGAAAAGTACTTTAATTTTCTCAATTACTAAATAAATATTCAATGAAGTCATTGCTTATTAGGTTTTAATTGATTTAGAAATCTAAGAAAAATTTTGTATTATGAGAATAAATGATAACTTTTTGTAAAATCAACTGTTGTTTATTTAACAATTTCTAAATGTTAACTAAAATTTTATAAGATTTAGCCATATTAATTTATTGATGATTTCACAGTAACTTTTGCCAGGTTTAGGAAAAAATCTATAAAGATATAAATTCAAAAGAAATATAAGAATTTGAACAATGATTTCACAGTGACTTTTACTTACAACTAGGAACTGTCCCGGGCTACGCCCAGTTTGTCTTCTATAGTTTTAGAATTTATAACTTGAATTTATAACTTAATATTTGCATTTGTAAATGTACATTAGAATCAATTATAAATTACAAAATAATAAAAAAATCTAAATTTATTTGGAAATTTTAAATTTATTTTATGTATTCGTTGTTTTCCAATGAATTCAAAATGGTTAAAACTCACAATTTGTTGTGTATTTTTTAGGAAATTGTATACAGAATGGTAAAAAAAAATGGACTGGCAGTTATTAAACTTTAGTAATGTTTAGAAAACTATTTTATTTTGATTATTTTTATGTTAAATAATTGATAAATTTACAAATGATTTAACCATTGTTATGGTTTTAGAATGATTGAGTTCACATATATAGGTCTTCCGTCCTCAAAAGGAAGTACGAACCAACATATTAATTGGTTTCTTACTTCGTTTATTTCAGTTGAAAAATTAAGTTCATTGGTCTAACTAAGTTCACACCTAGACAAACTTGGTTTGATATACATATTGAAAATGTTTTCTAAGTGACCAAGAAAAAAAATCTGTTGAAAATTTGTCAAATGGCGTTGATGAAATCTCAGCAGAAATAAGATAAATGAAATTAGTTAACATGGTTTCTCTTTCAAATGGCCCATGATTTAAATCTGTTATTTTTATGCCAAACCAAACCATCTTATGATCGGGGATAAGTTAAGTCAAATTATAACCAAAACTACAAAAGAGTATTGTCATCCAAACCTGGGCATAGTTCATAGAAAACAATACAAATGAAGATAGGACATAATTAAGCGAAACCAAACCGTAGAAAAAAATCAGGTTTCTATCAAAAACCTGACTTTTTTCCTTCAGAAATAAGCTAAGCTTCTTTGTTGGAAAATAAGATCACTCAGTCATGCTTACTAAGTGAGGAACATATGCTCTTCTTTCTTGACATCGTCTTCCTCATCTACTACCGGCTTTTATTTTCTCCTTTTTGGTTGTAAATGCATTCTAAAATAGTTTTTTATTATCATTGGATACAATCTAATTTGTTGGGTTAATTTTTTCATAAACTTAAAAACTGTCGTATTCAGTTGTTATTTAACTAAATAACTTATTAATTATTGTTCAGTTAATTTGGAAGGCCAAACTAAATTTAATTGTTATCATTGCCACCACCCATGCAATTGCTAAATAAATCTCAAATTTATTTCAACAAATTTTTTTACACAAACATATATAATACACACACATTGTAGTCATTATCCCTATCTTTTGTAGTTTCTTCTTTTTTGTTTGTCTATTTTTGCTTATTGTTTTTCTTCCTAACTTTGCTCCTGATTGAGTGATTGACAAAATAAAAATTTAATATTCTTTCTATATTCTGGTTTCCTTCTGCTACGGGTTTGCTTATAAGATCTGAAAGAAAACCATTGGTTATGGACGTTATGGACTGGTACATTCATGATTATGCATCTGGCGTTCTTTTTTTTCATTGACTAAAATGGTATCATTTTTATCTCCAGCATAGGAAGCGGGGATATAGATACATCCACAGTGGTGAAAGCGCAATAAACATGGTCATATTCGTGGAGCTTCGGGTCCGTAACTTAATCTAGAAAAAGATATAGGTTTTCTGCATAATACTTTTCTGACTAATGTTGCATCTACCTGTAACATACTATATCATTTCTTTTGTTTTAAGCAAATTTGCTACGTTGGTTTTTCGTGGAACAAACCCAAAACCTTTTATGGGAGAAGTGAGCCGAATCAGAAGAGACAAAGAGTCAGAATTAGAAAATGTTGTGAAGCTTATTCATTTCTAGATATCTGTCCAGGAAAACATGGCGTCATCTCTTCTCTCCCGCAATTGTTTTTTTTTTTTTTTAATTTTGCATTTGTTAAGAAACTACCAAATTCAATTATATCCCCCTAATCAAAAAATTTCTGAACTCATGTTAGAATCTTAGATAATTCTTTTATATATAACCAATCTGTAGTTCAAATGTTTAAGGAAAATTTAAATATTTTAACCAAATTGACTTAAAGTTTATAAAAATAAAAGAATTTAATTTAATTATTTTTGTGTATAATTCTTTTTTTTCTGTACTGGAGGTACTTAAACTAACTTTTGAGTAGAGGATCAACATCTGAGAAAGAATTCACCTATCACAATGAATCCAATCCTCTTGAAGAACTTTAAAATTTACAAAATTAATGATGATTATTAGGAGCCCACACATACATGGTTGGATGGCTTTTATATCATTCCCTCTTTGTTTCTATTCAAGCTCATGATTCTTCATTTTTTATTTGACAGAAATCCATCAACTGCTTATCAAGTACTCTTAACTAAAAATCTAAGTAATTAACAAAAATATTCAAAACGATATTATGTGTTTATCACGTGAAATTTAGAATTTTTTTTTTCCTCTCTTCCGAACTCCCACCTCAACTCGCATCATCTTTGAGTTTAGTTTCATACTCGAGGTAGTAACTTCATCATCTCCTTGGACCATTATCTTAGCTTTCTAGTAATAGATTATTTCAAAAGACTTATTCCTAGAGCATAAACTCCCGTTTCCAAGGGCCCACACACTGCAGACAGACCCGTTCATTTCACATAAACAGCCAGGAAGTCAAGATGAAACTATATGGGAAAAGTTCACCTTGTAATACAGTTTCTACAGCTGCATTAGGGATAGAAAGGCCCACTACTCTCGCTGATTGTCCGTCATAGTCTCTATGCTTATGACTCAAATTCTCTTGTGGCTTTGGCGGGCCTGCAAAACGGACCGGATACATTATAAGTTTCAAAAGAGAGGGTATTCGAGAAGTTTTGCAAAGGTCCTTTTTTACTTGATTTGAGAGAGATTTTTCATTGGTTTCCCAAAAGATGAAAAATCTATACCTCATAGAACATGAAAAATCTATATTTACCCATGGAAAATGAGTGGTGAACTGAAAAATCAATAATTTACACACCACATTGGGAAGAAAGTCCATGCTTAAGATCCTTGTTTTGCATACACGATCGGAAGAATGATGTCTGATATTCCGTGTTTTTAACGGTTTTAAACTCGTTTTGGAGCAATTAAATGGTCGGTTTTAATTAATGTTTTGGTCTATTTGGTGCGTTTTGGTGTTCTTAAGTGTAATATGCAGGTTACTAGATAGCTTGAAAGAAAAGAACGCATTCGGGATTTATTCAGAAGCAAGATGGACCGAACAATGGACCGAATGAAGTATTGATCGCACAGAGCCACAGATCGACCGATCCGGTCCATGTGGATCGACCGATCCCACGCTCTACGGGCTCCACACGCACAAACG
>NC_027753.1:20199200-20213671 GCF_000695525.1 Brassica oleracea var. oleracea | reverse complement strand
CAAAAATATATCTTGATTCGCTGTAGCTATTAACTTGTCTGCAACTCTACGTGTGATCATCGGTCCCTGTGGATTCGATCCCGCATTACTACTGCGTACTTTACTGTGCACTTGCAGTTAGATAATCGGGTTAAAACTCGAGACATCAATGTCACCCACAACGTTTACTTCATGTATTTTTCTTCCAACTGTGCTTTACTCGCCCAGCTTACACTTGGGTCCGTGCATACCCTGTAGTCAGATAGAATCTCAGATTATTATCAAACAACACTATATCAAATCGTTATGAGCGTTAGGGGTTAAACTTAAACTACACCTTGTTATTTATGTGCTAATCTATTTTCATGTCTGAGGAAAATCGGTTCTGTATATATTCAAGACTATTATTGATTGAGGAAGCATACCTGTTTAGATGAGACCAAGAAGTATCTTCGTGAGTGCGTTCCAAGCCTCCCAAAAATGGATCAGACGAAACCTTAACTCGTCTTCGTGTGGTCCAAATTTAACATCTCTGAAGAACACCACTTCATCAGTTTTGGCGGAGGGGACACCGGTTCCGCCGCTACGTTTGACCGGCACGTCAGAGCACACAACGGCCTTGCTGGTTGATTTCTTCGACATAGGATCGCCGGAGACAGTTTTGGCAGAAGAGACACTGGTTTGGCCGGTACGTTTGATCGGCCCGGCGGAGGAGACACCGTCTTTTCTGTTTGGTTTCTTCGATATGAGATCGCCGAAAGCAAGGAATTTGCTGTTGGAATCCATCGATTTGATCAGCTCGGCGGAGGAGACACCGTCCTTACCGTTTGGTTTCTTCGAGATAAGATTGCCGGAAACAGGGGATTTGCTGTTGGAATCCATCGCTTGAGAGAATATTTTTGTGTGTGATAAATCTGGGAAGAAGAAGAGTGTTATAAAGAACCTTAGGAGGGGGAAGGCGAAAGGAAGCCATAAATGAGATTTTCAGAGGATTCATTGCACAGAGATGGAGTAGCGATTGATCGACAAACCGTTGAAGAATTGGAAACAACGAAGATAGAGAATGTCGAAGAAAATCATCGATCCAGATTCGGCGTTTTAGGGATTCTCTTCGGTTGGGCTTATGGGCCAGATAATTCAATTCACGGATCACAAAAGAAAGAGCAGCCTAACACGTGTGATGTGGCAAAAAGAAAGTTTCTCATTAGTTGATTTTTCATGCTGAGGTGGATAGGTTCCATAGAGTTCATATTTTCCTTTTATTATTTGTTTGATTTTTATATAAATTTCTAAATCAATTACTCTCTCTGTTCCCGAAAGAAGAATTTTTTAAAGTATTCACGCGAAAACAATTAACTTTTTATAATTGAATTTATTATTTATTTTACTATACATTTTCCAATAAATATCAACCAATAGTATTCAACCAATTCAAATATTTTCAATTAATATTTCTTAAAAGTATACAACTTTTCAACATTAACTAATTTTAGAAAATCTATCATTTTGGAACAAAAAATAAAGGGCAAATCTCTAAAATAGCACATTTTTAAGTTTATATCACAAAATAGCACTCAAAAACTAAAATGACCAAAATAGCACATTTTTAAGTTTATCCTTTAAAAATTTTAATTTTTTTATTTTTCAAAATTTGAAATCTTATCCCCAAAACCTCATTTCTCAACTCTAAACCCTAAACCCTAAACCCTAAACCCTAAACTCTAAACTCTAAACCCTAAGTTTGTGACTTTTGATAAAACATTAAATGCTATTTTTGTGACTTTTGACCTTAAGTGCTAGTTTGGGAACAAAAACTTGATTTAGTGCTATTTTTGTATTTTTCTCAAAAATAAATCTAGAAAATCTTTAATGAGGGAGTAGTAAAAATCTTATAAAAACAAGAATATTATTGAACAAAAATTATAAAGAGTTCCAAAATGGGCAAGTGGGGGCGCGTGCATCGTATCATTAAATGTCATTTTCAAACTTGTTCATCGAACCATCGCCATAGATACACCTCTCTCTCTCTCTCTCTCTCTCTCTCTCCTAATTAAAATTAAAAATTAAATTAAAACAACATTCCAGAGATAACAAAAATCAAAGGAAGAAGAAGAAAACCCAAGGGAAAGGTTTGATTTCTTCCTTTCTTCTTCACCTTTAGATTCCAACCTCCGCCGATTCATGGCCGAGTTGACTCAGGCGGATGTCGTTTACTCTCGTCGGTCGCTTCAACTGTGGAAGACTCTGGTGAACTGCCTCGCCTTCTTCTACCAGATCTTCCTCCAGATCCTCCGCGCCGTCGGATACCATCCTCTCCTCTCTTCCTCCGCCGATGGTTTCAAACCCTTACCGAACATCGAACTGCTCGAAACGGTGGCGGATTCTCCCGCCTCCGTGGAAATCGAGTCCTCAATCGAAGTCGAACGCAGCCGATTCCAGAGACTCAAGGCACGCTTTCAATTCTTCTTCTTCGTCTTATCAATTGGTCAAATGTCATCTACAGTTAGTTTGAATATGTGTGTTTGTAGGTAGTTCTCGACTTGGACGAGACGTTAGTCTGTGCATATGAGACTTCTAGTCTACCTGCTGCTTTGCGTAATCAAGCCATTGACGCTGGATTAAACTGGTTCGAGCTTGAGTGCTTGTCATCAGACAAGGTTTGCTTGCTCTTGCTTTCCATTAGCTGGTTTAGATTGGTCAAATGTAAATGTAATTTAGGCTGGTTTAGTTCGGTTTAGTATACTCTATATACTGTATATACATAACATTTTACAACTAACGAGATTGAATACAAAGTTCATTTTACACTCTTTCCACCAACTTTTTGTGTTCTTTGCTTTTGGTTGAGTTGCTGTTTTTATGAATCTCTCTTGTTGTCTTGAAGGAAGTTAATGGGAAACCTAAGATCAATTATGTCACGGTCTTTGAGCGTCCAGGATTGCACGACTTCTTAGAGCAACTTAGCCACTTTGCAGATCTTGTTCTCTTCACCGCTGGTCTTGAAGGTCTTTTTTATTTCAAATGCATACTCAAATATGTAATCCTTAGTAGACTTGAACATTCGTGTTTCTTGCCTGCAGGGTATGCGAGACCACTTGTGGACAGGATAGATACCAGGAAAGTACTCAGCAACCGACTTTATCGACCTTCAACAGTCAGCACGTGAGTTAATACTCGCTCTGTTTTATACTTTCGACGTGGTAGGTTATTGAGATCTTTGTACTTTGTTTTTTTTTTTATTTCTAATCAGGCAATACAGAGATCACGTGAAAGATCTGTTAAGCACATCAAAGAATATGTCTAGGACTGTGATTGTTGACAACAATCCTTTCAGCTTCTTATTGCAACCATCAAATGGGATTCCATGTGTTGCCTTTTCCGCTGGGCAGCCAAATGACACTCAGGTCTCTATTAGTTTATTGCTCTTCTCTCATGCATGTATAACCCTTTTGATTATTGTTATCACTCTTGAGACTAATCGCAATTTATCAACACATGAAGCTTTTGGACGTTATACTTCCACTTCTTAAGCAACTTTCAGAGGAAGAAGATGTAAGACGGACACTTTATGATCGGTTCCACATGCCTGAATGGTTTCAGAAGCAAGGCATACCAACTTCGTGCTGGAATCCATGAACTGATTAAGCAGAAACTAATGGATATATATCAGAAATCTTTGGTCCACTCAATAAGGCAAAGGACTTGGTTGGTACAGTATTTTCAGCAATGAAAACGTGAGGAGAAGGAAGGCACATAAAATTACCATTTGTACTGTTTATATTCTATGGTAGAAGGTTCCTTTTAGTGATCTGTTACACATTCTTGGTTTCATGTAATTTCTCTAGCTTTCTTTGTAATATTGGTTAATAATCAAAGCATTAATTTTCTTTTAACGGGTTGGTTCTGTTTGGAGCGGACCGTGAGTTTTGGTTGAAGCCGAAGTAGAAACTGGATCTACCAATTTCAGTTTCAGAGCTAGAAAAATAATTGGTTTTAACTTTTAAGAAAAAAACAAAAACAAAAACAAAAAAAAAGGAAGGAATTGTTAATAAAAGGGATTGGTTTGGGCTTCGCTTTTAGGTGGGCTTTGAAATTGTCATATTCAGAAAGAATTATAATCCGACAACGTTCACTGCGTTCGCGTCTTAAATTTATTGGATTCTTGCCCTCTTTGCTCACAAACCCTATAATGTAATCTGGATTCTTGCCCTCTTTGCTCACAAACCCTATAATGTAATCCTCCGTTTCACAATGTAATGTAAGTAGTTTAGACTAAAATCACTAATATTAAAAAAGTTGGTACATTAAGAAAAATAAAATTTAATTAATTAGTTCAACCAATTATAAAAAATTGATATTATTTGATTGGTTACACTATATCCCATAAATGTAAAAATTATCTAAATATTTGGAAACTACTTATATTTTGAAACAAATTTTTTTTTCTTAGAGTACTTGCAATAAGAAACGGAAAGAGTATTATTTGGTTTGGTTGGGTATTGAAAACTGTACAATTTTAGTTTTACAGTTTTCGATGTTCCACCAAACCGTTTGTAGGCAAATGATAGGTGCTTCGTCCATTTAGGAAAAAGTCTTCGATAATTAAGGTTTATGTTCGAAATTCTAAGTCCAAATATGAAGTATATGCTTTTAACTATAGTTTTTGTGTTGTTTTATGGTTAGTTATATGGTGTAACTATAATGATCGTTTTGTTTATCATTCGATATAAAGTTGGATTTATGTTAGGAACTAGCGAAGATGTTTCTGAAGGGCTTAGAAAAACCAATGATTGCTTAACATTGCCTAACATTAGTCTTTCTCCAACCCATAAAACTTTATTCCATATTATAATTACCTTACATGAAGAACATCTGCAACCATCTGCACTGGAACTCGGCCAAATATTTAATTCGATAACCCTGGCACCTTTTCTTCAATGCTTCTTTTTTTTTTGTGCAACTGATACGAATAAGAAAATAGGATAAGGTTCTTACATCAGGAGCCCACTAGAACCATACGAAAGAGCAGATTTGACAAGCCTGTCGGCCGGCCCATTGTTTGCTCGGGGAATGAAACTAAAGCGACAAAATGAGAAAGAAAGAGACAAGGAAGCAATATCCGATAAAACTCCGAAGAGCTCCGTCGGCCGTCGTTTCCCGTTGATTGCTCTGACGAGCTCTTGAGAATCTGAGTGTATCCAGATGTTGGTGAATCCGAGAGTAGAGGCGTGGAGGAGCGAAGCTCTGATCGCCAGGCTCTCAGCAAGTAGCGGTGAGGAGATGTGGTTGATGAAGGTCGATCTTCGACGTAGTTCCTTTTTCGCGGAGTCAGTGAAGATCCAGGCGATTCTTGCATGCCTTGAAGATGCGATCCAAGAGGCGTCAGTGAAACAGAGGATCGTGTCGGTGGGAGCGCTTGGTGCTGGGGCCGACGGATTTAGGGATCTTGTCTCAGGCGATGTTGGATGGTCCTGTGCTATTGCCCACTCTTTGGCCGATATGATCGCTTTGGACATAGTAGAAGATGGAGTTAGGGCTCTGTTCTCGAAGATCAGGAGGTTCCTTGAAGTCCAAATTGCCCACGCGATCCATGGGAAGAGATTGATGGTTACTCCGAGTGGTGGTAGGTTGATACGTTGGTGTGAAGATTGGAGTTCCGAGCCAAAGGAGATAACTCCAACAGGGTCGAGCCGAGAAGACCACAGGGTAATTTTCCAAACCTGTTTAGCAAAATCACATGGAAGAACAAGTGGTTTGTTGTTTCTGTAGCTCCACATCTAAGGCATGAAGTGTTAATCAAAACTCCTCGCTTCTGTAGGTTATCACCCGTGGGGATGGCGTTCTGGAGTACTTTCCATAAGAAGAGTTGGATCTTGGGGAGCGTTTCAGTATTCCACACTGACTTGAACCAGTTGAATTCATCAGGGATGTTTTGTGTTCATTGAGGTGCAGCATTTTCCAGTTGCAATGCTAAGTATCCCGACTTGGAGGTGTAAGCACCTGAGGGGTTGAGGAGCCATGCGTAGCCATCCTCTACACCCGTGATACGAGGTTGGAGGTGGAGGATGTCTTCACCTCCACCTCCAGTTGCAATTGCAATGGTCGTAACATTTTCTTGGTCCGCCCAATGCTTTCCTCAGCCACTGCACTCACGAACCCAATTTACGTTCTTCTGATAACTCGACTCGCTTAACTTCCTTGAAAATCATGTTTCCTTTCCATTCTACCCACATTGAAATTTAACCAATACCTCTCTACTCAAATTCTGCTTCTGTGATGGTCCTAAGAATAATCTGTACTTGTTCTCGACCATCTGCTCTGTTCTTCTGTTGATACTTTTGAAATATCAAATTGCTTCTTCATTTTTCTTAGCTACCTTTTTTCCGTTACGCTACCCTAATATCTGTTCAATCATGTTAACTCGACATTGATCCAACAAGTCCATTCCAAAAGCTTCTTTGAACCATTTATCTAGTAGCACGATCAAACCATTAAAGTTATCTGCACTCTCCACCATTACTGAAACATCTTGATAAATAACGGGCGACTTGAAAACCTCCATGTATGCTGCCTGAACAAATCCGATCTTTTCCCCGAACCCATTCTTATACAACCGACAACATCCTGCCACACAAGAAATGCTACTTCTATAGTCGAACCAAGTTTGGATTTCGCCACCAAACCACTAACAAGTGGATCGACTACGTCTTTGCGTCCAGCTTGTGTATTCAGACTAAACCGGATTACCATCTTCTATAGTCGAACAAAGTTTGTCTTTCACCACCACACCACTAACGAGTGGATCGACTAAGTCCTTGCGTCTAGCTTGTGTATTCAGACTAAACCAGATTACTATCGGCTCCATTTGCTTACTATCCGTCGATTCCTCTTGATCTTTTGCTCAGTTCCCGCCAACGCTCCGGTCCACCATAAATCTGACCGATCCTTCCTCTGGATCGTACAAATGGAACCGAAGTACAGTTCCAATCGCACTCCACCGTTGTTCCTTTGTCGTACTGCTGATACCAGTCTCGTCTAAGACCACAGGCCGTCAGACAAGACTCATGATCCCTCATCAGACTGGCAGTATGCATCAGCATCGTCAAGTATACCTTGTGATCCAACAGTACATGGTTCCACCATGCGCAGATTAAGCCAATACATCCTTATCCATGGTTCGCGCTTGTTTCAGCTGCCATGGCCAGAGACGGATCGGTTCTTCCTATTAACCGCTCGCTTCGTATCTTCGAGCCAGAACCCGACACATATCAGACGATCAGTAAGACCACCGCTGAGCTCTAGGGTAGTCGGAGAAAGGATCCGATCAGTCCACCTTACCGATCTCAGTCCCTCTCCGTCTGTTTCTCCCTTTCTCTCTCGGTTTTTGTCTGTTTTCTTTCTAGTGTCACCTCCCCCTTTCTGATCCACGGAATCCCATTAGAAAGGGAAGTTGGTGACTTTTCCTTTCCCGTAATCGCTCCCGCGCCCAATCCCAAATCAGTAACCGTCCTTGATAGTTTTTATTAACTCCCCGAATAGATTCTTTCTCGATTGGGCGGTTAGGTAACCGTTCCATAACTGCTTGGCAGTTCCAGACAATAAACCGTCCAGTCAGTTTAGTAGTTCAGTAACCACCCGGAACCGTCCTGTAACTGCTTTGGTAACTGCTTACTAACCGCTCAATAACCATCAGATAACTGTTCCCGCCGTTTTACTTAGCTTATCAGTACACGTTCAGCTCGGTATCCATTCTCACCATAACGTATACCAGCCAGTCCGTACATAAACTAACTTTTCTCGAAAAACAAGTCCGACTGCTTTGTCTGAATCCGACCAGCTCAGTCCGACAAGCTCAACTGCTATGTCTGGACCCACTGTATTGTCTTAATCTGAGCAGTACTATCCAGACGACATGTCATACGTGTCAGGTTTGACTGATCAGTACTATCCAGACGACATGTCATACACTCAGCCTTGGACTGATCTAGCTCAGACTGCGGAATGGGGATGCTACAAGCCCAGTCAATAACCATCAATCCATGCCGACTATTGCTTCGTATATTCTATCATCATATCTATCACGCACGACTTTAAGCATATTACCTTTCTCGACTGAACCAATCTCATACCCTCCTTGTTTCCTCTTTTGAAAAGTCCGACTGTCGATACTTCATATCCTTCATAAGACTTAAGTTAGTTTTCACTAACTTCCTGCAAACTATTTAACATAATTTTGCTTAGCCATTTACTAAGCAGTCCAATCATAAACACATACCAAGAAATACCTTAGCAAAATCATATCACACATCCTTCGCGCGAGACATAGACCATCGGTTCCTTTCCACCCTTACCCACAAATCCCATTTTCAAAAAATAGCCAGCCATAACAGAATTGGCTGGCCAACCCCGCTCTGATACCAAATTGAAACACCACAGCCCATAAATTTTTGAAAACCCGTGAAAATTTCTAAGTAAAAGATCGAGTCAAATTTTATCGGATGAACATGAGAAATACTGCAACTTTATAAATTAAACCCGATAATAGGTATTAAAAATCATGTAGTTTACAATAAAATATCTTTTACAAAACCTCTCAATATTACCCACATTTAAAACACCCTTGCCGATGGTCTTTATAGCTTCGCGCTCCGGTCTACGTAATCAACCTTACCTGCATCGCAAAAGGAGGCATGAGCATACAAAAGTACTCAGTGAGGACGCTCAATACCGCCCACTACAGCCCAATAATCAAACACTCAATCAATACTAACACCCTAGCATCCGGTTCTATCATTCCTTTACTTAACTAGTTCCATTACTTTAACATTTCTTAACCATTCGACCCGAAGGTCCATAATCCTGTGGCAGAAGCCAACGTGCGGCCGAAGCGAAACCTGCGGCCGTAGCCAAACATGCGGCCGTAGCCAACCTATGACCCGTCGGTCCATTACATTCCCTTAACCTTTTTCCTTAACCTTTTCCTTATATTACATTTCAATTATTCTTTCCTTAAACGCATTATAATTTCCTGATATAGGTTCTCAAGATCAAACGTTCACTTCTCACATAAACATCCTAACATAACTCGATAATCCATAGCATGCATTTCTCAAGAACACGATGAACGAACTTTCCTTAATCAATTCCTATCATACATTTCTTAAGAAAACGAAGAACGAACTTTCTTTAAACGAATTCTATCAAACATTTTCCTATGAACACGATGAACAAACTTTCCATAAACAAATTCTATCCAAGCATACACACGTTCTTACTGAATCAACTAGACAAAAATAATTCTTATTGGACTGCCACGAATCACGTCCTCACCTGGATTGATCTTAAAAGATCGAAGACTCTGAACCTAGTTGTGTTTTCTGGCGAAGAATCTTGCGATCCTCCTTGCTCGATCCTCACCGCCCAAACTCTCTCTTTAAAACTGCGTTCTTTCTCTAGACTCCTTAAGACTTGATTTTTTATTTCTGTCTACAATGAGAGCTGGAGGTCCCTTTTTATATTGCTCTTGGACTTGCTCACCAAGCCGGAAATTTATTGTTGTTTTACTTATTTGGCTTGGTGAAAATTTGCCATCAATACTCGAAGAATCTATGCGCTTCTTTCCTTATATGAATCTCGATATCCTGATCTTTCTTCCGTAAAATTCTCCCAAAGATGACCAGTCAAACTTTCCTTACTTGGAACCCGCATTGTCCAGTAGTCGAACATTCATTAATTAGCCATGCGGTCTCGACCTTTCCTTACATAAGCTCCGATCATTTCATGATCGTTCTACAGTCACTCAGCCCATTTCAATTTCGTTCCATAAGCTCACTTATGATGCGAAACTTGTCAAAGTACAACTTATTCTTCCAACCTTCATGGATATAAGTGTTTCCACACTTAGAAAAATAGACTCCTTGATAAATCAAACCTCTCACGATTTATTTCTTTCAAATTTAAAAATACTCCGGGAGCGGGTCGTTACAAGGCCCTTGAGTTTAATCCAGAACGGGATCTGGGAGAGAAAGGAGGTTGAAATAGCTGGCTCCCACCATTGTAATATGAGCATCCATCTGCTGGATTGGTAGGGTCTGTTGCTCAGGATGCTTTGGAGGTCTTCTTCTTTTTGGAATCTGAACTGGAAGCAGTGTTTTCCAAGGTCTGACCCTATCATTCTTCCTTGCAGGGTCCAGATCTGCGGGAGGTCACTGATGATACGCGATATGGTCTGCTCCTTCGGGTTTGTCAGTCTTCCTATGAGGGTAAGGGAGTTTTCCAAGATGAGTGCAGAGTTGTCAAAGTGAGAGGCACAAATCATCTTTCTCCCTTGTTCTGTGGTGGAGGTCATGACCCCTTTATCCTTTTCCGAAGCTGTGAATCTTCTGTTGTTCATGGCTTAGATGTGGGAACAGTGAGGGGTGAAGATGAGCCGGAGGGGCTAGATAAAGTAGAAGCGCTGGTTTTTGCAGAGACAGGGCAGAAAGGTGACTTGATGAGATCCAAAAACGAGCAGGTATGGCGCTAATGGCTTACTAGGAGAGTAATAGTCGACCCCAGTCAAGCCGTTCAGCTGCTGCCGGAGAGCTCAGGCCCCGAAGGCACTCTGTGGAAGCGGTTTCTGGTTTACTCAGCTAGTCAAAACCCTAAATAATTACTATTTTGGAAAATACCAGGTGGCTGAGATTCAAAAAGAGTGGTAAACAAGGTAGGTTCAAACTACCTAGAAACTAGTGTCTGAGAGAGTTTTTTTTAGAAATTTTTCTTCTTCTATTATAGGTTCTTCCCTAGATTCACAGCTCGGCTGATAACGGTTAAAACTTTTACAAATTAATAATTAGATAAGTGTGTTTGGCTTCTGCTTTAATACTGACAATAATGACTAGATAAGTACGTTTCTTGCTCTAACAAGCAAGGAAATGGAATCCAATTCCATGCCACAGTGTAAAGTGGAAAAGATATTAACAAGACTGAATTTGAAACCATATTGTGATTAGTTAAATAAATTATTATTAGACGGATCGAATTTGAAACACTAATGTGATTAGTCTATTCTACACCATCAAATTTGATGGTCAAACATCTCACAAGAAATGGAGTTCTTGGGTGTTCTTGAGGATATGTAATTAGAAAATTACTACCAAGCCAATTTGGTGGAGGATTACTTCCAAGAATCATCAAAGCATAATGTGTAGTAGTTATTCATTCAAAAATAAACAAGACTAAAATCTATCAAACCAGGCAATTACGACAGGTACCAAATTTACTTATTCGATACAGAACCAAAAGAAAATGAAAAAGAAGTCGAAGAATGTACATTGTAAAAGAAATCTAAGAAATAAGAGGAAAATGCTTAAGCATCATCTGATTATTGAATCATAAGCTGAGAAACTTGTTGACAAACCAAGTCGTTGCTATCATGAGGACCCACAATCTTATACCTGTTGCGAACAAACAAAGATAATATTAGCATTTGGGATCATACCTCAAACGTCAAATCACATTCTTGAATCAAAAGTAGTAACATTTGTGTTTATTTGTTGGAACTTGGAAATGTAATCAATGCTTTGATAAAAAAAAATTAAAGAAAAAATTCTCACAATTCAAGAACAGATTTTCCTTCCTTGTACTTCTGGCTCACATCATGGGCAGTCACCTTGTAACATAAACCACAAAACAAAGTTTAACTACTCCAGGAACTGTCGCGAACATGTACTATCTTATATACTAAAAGAGAAGTCACAATCCTGATTCATGTGTGATTTTTGTAAAAATGAACATAATAGATCTATTCATAGAAAGTCACGTTACATTTAATCTCTAATCTTATTATTAAAATTTTGGGCCTACCAAATTTTTTTATTGGGCTATCAATAATTGGATTTAAATAATAGATGATCCATTGGATTTATAGATAGTATAAATTAAATAAATATAATTTAATGTTGTAGTAATATACCTCCATATGTTAATTATTTAAATATTTGTCGATGTTAACTTTTAAAATTATAAATATTTTTTTTAAATAACAAAAATCATATTATCTAACAATGATTAATCTTTACTACCTTAAACCAATAAAAACAGATTAACTATATAGTTTATTTTAAAAATTAAACAAAAACTAAATGTTTAATTATTTACTCGATAATATAAATCTATGAAGGGAAAAGTTTAATTTTTAAAAAACTTTCTAAATTTGTGAAATGTTACAATATTTTTGAATATGACAATAAAACAATATTTTACTAATATATATATATATATATAGTTACGATTTTAATAATGAAATAATAATCCGAAAATATATATGTAGAAGAAGATACAAATACATGTGAAAGTTTTAAACAATCTATTCAATGAAAAAATATACCGTATACTTATTATGTTTTAAAAATAGATAGATACATATATATTATAATATATACCAATTTAAAATTGAAAACAAAATCTTTATATAAAAATAAATGAAAACAAAAAACCGCATAGTTACGCGGATCGAGATCTATTTGTTATTATGTCAGCAACTAAACTAAATAAATGTTTGACTTACATATTTCCAGCCAACGTTTAATCCACAACCAACACAGAATATATTAGTTACAGAATGAATCCCCGTTATCATCATTCTGTCTTCTTTATTTCCAGTTGAAACGTTTACACTATAAGATCAACAACAACAACAACAACAAGAAAACGTAATTACGAGTATAGGGGAAAAACTAAATAATAGACCAAAGTAAACTATAAGAAAACAGAAAACTTACACTTCACTGAAGAGATAAGCTTGTCCACCCCTGCTTTTGAAAGACTGCACAAACACAAAGTCCGTCAGTACTATAGTGTAGTGTATGTATTATATGTTACCCATGTTGATATAAACACCTTTTAATAGTAAGAACGGTGCAATACTCTGTAAACTAAGAAACTGAAACTGACACTAAGCAATGTGATGAGTCATGTTACACATGTTACACTAAGAATCATTGAAAACTCATATATAATCAGAAAACGGATGCCCTATGCCCCTAGATGAAAAAAATCATTTATCAACCAAAAAAAAACATCAGACCTTGGACATGATGTCTTGATCTTTAGTAAGATTGGTCTTACAGTGTATGCAACTATAGACTTTCCCTTCCAGATCAACAATAAAAACCCTTCCCATCTTGATTGTAACTACAAATCTCTCTCTCTCTCTCTCTCTCTCTCTCTCTCTCTTTCCGTGAACTGGATAACTAATCCCTAAAATCTGAGTCTTCTGATTTTATATGACTTTTGGAGTAGTTTTCGGTAACGTATAAAAGCTGTTAACAAGAAGACTCGGTCTGATTGGATTTGGAAGTTGCGTATTTTAGCAAGAAACGTGGATATGGAAGTTGATTTTTATTTTTGTTCAAAGAAGAAGATTTTTCTCAAACAAAAACATATCTATTTGAAAACGTTTAAAATCATAAGAGCAGGTGGTGATGATTGTTTTCTAGATTTTAGGTTTCGATTTTGATTTCTAGATTTTAGTTTTTGATTTTTTTTGGTTTTTGATTATCCAGTAGATTTTAGTGTTTTGAAAAACATAAATGGTTGTTTTAGATTTTCGTTTTTGGTTTTTAGTTTTTAGTTTTTGATTTTAAAATTAATAAAATAAAAATATAATTAGTAGTAAAATGTTTAATTTCAAAATTATTTAATAAAATTATTTTAAATCAAAACTGCAAATACAAAATAAAACTGTCGAAATCACATATTGATGCATGAATTTGATAATACATATATTTATTAATAGTTAACATCAAAATTTTAAATGTACGTGTAGAATTTTACTATATATGCATTAATTTATGTAAATTTAGAATAAAAATATTACATATATAATAGTTGAAAAAAATTAACAATATTTATAAAGTTGTGAAAAATCCAAATCTACACATATGGTATAGTAATAAAAAATATTTAAAATTTTATTTCGAAAACTAAAAGATTAAATATATTTAAAAAAAATGAAAAAGAATAAAATTTATGTTATTAGATATTGTATATAAAAGTAATAGCTAAATTTTTAAAACACGAAAATAAATTAAAGTGTAACAAATTTACAGTACATATAATTAACGACATTATTAATTAACTATAAAATTTATAAAATATTGATTAAAACATAATAATTAATTTCATTGACAACTTTAATTGCTTAGAAAAGTAGTGTAGTTTCATCAAAAAGTAGTGTAGTTTCAAGTTTTTTTTGTGACTAAATTTTTTAAAGGTTTAAGTGTATTTTGAGAGTTTTTGTAGAATGTTATGTGTAGTTTTTATATATTACACTATAGAACTAAAATTATTAATTTTTAAAAGAAGAAAATCTTTTTTTTTGGACATGGCTGGTTGTAGGGGAAACCAAGAAAAAAAGATTTTGGATTTTAGGAAAGAAGTAGTAAAAAGAGACAAAAACTAGTTTTCCTAAAAAAAATAGAAATCTTTTTTTTTTTTTTTTTTTTGAC
>NC_027753.1:20197135-20198481 GCF_000695525.1 Brassica oleracea var. oleracea | reverse complement strand
CAAATATACCATAAAATCCATGCAAACTGATGATCATCCATCTTTGGCCGGACTCTCCAAAAAAGATGATCCATATTAGCAAACAATGAAGTGATAGGAAAGATATTAGGAGCTGACGGAATCTTGGATAATGCCCACACTTGGCGTGCCGGTGGACATTCAAAAAATACATGGTTAATTGATTCTTCAGGTTCTCCGCATCGAGCACAATATATATCTCCCTGTATCCCTCTTGCCTTTAGATTTTTCATTACCGATATACATCCTGAGAGAAGTTGCCATAAAAAATGCCTTATTTTTGGGGGACACCGAACTTTCCAACAGAAAGCTTTAAGTATATCCACTGTAGGGCCATAAAAAGCTGGCGGTTTTTCCCTATCAGGATAGATCCGTTCCACTTGATAGCCTGATTAGACTGAATATTTTCTAGTATTAGTAAAATGCCATCCATTCCTATCCTCAAACTGATTCCTACTTAAAGGAATACTTTCAATTATTTTCGCATCCGTAGGATCCACTAGAGTCCTAATTACCTGTAAATTCCATGAGCGAGATTCCGAATTTATGAAGGAATCCACTGTAAGGTCCGGATAATAGTTGGGAAAATTTTTGGTTGCTGGTCTCGGGCGAGTGGCTGGGATCCAAGGATCATTCCATACAGAGATAGACGAACCTGTTCCCACCCTTTTAATTAGTCCTTTACAAACCAGAGATCTAGCAGAAATAATACTCCTCCAGCCATATGACGGAGAAGAAGAACGAATCGGTTCCAGGGGTGAAGCATTCCTGTAATACCGTCCTTTGAAGACTCTTGAGAAAAGAGTATTTGGCTTTTCTATCAGCCTCCATAGTTGCTTTCCAAGCATTGCCGTATTAAAATCCATAAGATCCTTGAAACCTAACCCACCATTATCTTTGGTTTCACATAATTTATCCCATGATTTCCAATGCATACCTTTAGAACTTCCTCCTGGGCTCCACCAAAACTGAGCAACTGCACTTGTTAATTTTTTAACGGTAGTCTTCGGTAACCGATAAACAGACATAACATGATTGGGCAGGGCCGTAACCACCGATTTAATAATTACCTCTTTTCCTTCTTTAGTAAAAAGTCGGAATGTCAATCCATTAACCCTATTATTCAAACGTTCCTGAACAAAACCAAATACCTGTATCTTAGACTCTCCAAGACTTTCTGGCAACCCTAAATAGGATCCCATGCCTCCTATATTTTGGATTCCCAGAACATCCCTCAACTCTTGACGATTTGGTTCTTCAATCTTATGCCCAAATTGAATTGAGGATTTCTGGAAATTAATTTGTTGCCCTGAGACAGCCTCATATTC
>NC_027753.1:20180972-20196921 GCF_000695525.1 Brassica oleracea var. oleracea | reverse complement strand
CTGGACACGCTCGTGCCACCTTTAAACCAGTAAGTTGTTTCTCTCTCTCTGCCCTCTTAATATTCGCGATTAATGCCTCAGTGCACATAATAAATAAGTACGGAGACAGAGGATCCCCCTGCCGTAAACCTCGTTGAGGGATAATAAGTCCCTGTGGCTGTCCATTGATAAGTACCCTATATTGAACCGAAGAGATACATTTCATCATCAAATTGATCCAGTGGGGATCAAATCCCATTCTGTGTAGAAGTGCCACAATAAATTTCCACTCAATCCTATCATATGCCTTACTCATATCTGTTTTGATTGCCATAAATTTGTTCTGACATGACTTATTTGTCCTCAGTCCATGAAACATTTCCTGCGCTATAAGAATATTATTCGATATTAACCTGCCCGCCACAAATGCCGATTGTATCTCCGAAATTAGCCTTGGAAGGCAAATTTTCAATCGTTGACACAAAACCTTCGAGATAATCTTATAACCAACATTGCAAAGACTTATCGGCCGTAATTCCGTCATCCTTGTGGGTCTCTCTACTTTCGGAATCATACAAATATTAGTCATGTTTAAACGTGGATCTCTACAAAAAATAGAAATCTATTTGATCAAAATCATGATTGGATAAAAAAACAGTTTTTAGAAAATCAAAAACCAATAATCAATCTAAAAACTACAAACATTCATCCTCCTCACAACTTTTTTTATGCTCATCCGTCTTTGTAAGGGTTCTTTTTATTTTTATGTGTTTTATTTCTAATTTTGATTTATTTATGGGAAAATTTGGAGAAATGCATTCAAATAAGAATATAATTTGAAAACTACACCTTTATTTAAGTTTTTGGAAAAATACACTTATATATATTAAATTACTAAATTGTCCAATCTTAATATTTCTAAAAATCTAATATATTGTTTATAATTTTTTTTAAAAATCGTTAGAGAATCTACCAATTATCACTTTTAATATATTTACACAGTATATTTTCCATATCTTTTTAATAATATTTTAAATTATTTTAGTATTTTGAAAAAAAGAACTCAAGACTGCGACTCGTCTCCTTCCTTCTCGTATCCTCTCCATTTCTGAAATTGTTTTCCTTTTTTATTTCTCTAATTTTGCAGATGTTAAAAGAGGTTCTGGAAGACCTGTGAAAAGAAGATATGAATGCTTTGGAGAACAAGCAACAGCTCAAAAAAAATCACGAAAATAAGCTTGCTCAAGATGTAATCGTTCAGGACACAATCGTGCTAGCTACGACTTTGGAATTTAACGCTTTTATGTTCTAAATGTTTTTCTGAAAACGTTTTTCTGCAAAGCACTTTGTCTGTTGCTTACTCACAACGGTTCTTGTAGATTAGGAGCTAAGAAGAATGCAGTAGCTTGGGTTCAAGATGCTGTAGTGACCAGTTTTTCCCAGTTCAACTTATTCAAAGAGCCTGGAAAGCAAGATGATACTACTGCTCACCAAGACCATCATCACTACATTGTTATTCACAACACGTCTGAGAAACTAAATCCCATAGAGAATACAACAAGTCCAAGAAACCAAGCTTACAAGGGTGTAAAACAACCTTCAACAAAACATAGTTCTGTTTCTGAAATAAGTAATTTTGAAGGTAAGAACATGTTAAAAGAGTCACTGAGTTTAGCGGAGGAGTTACTCCGAGTTTCAAGCCAATGGTTCTTTAAATATTTGGAGAACTCACTGAAGAAAGGGTCCTTCTCTGTGAAGAAGGAAGAAGCAAATGGAAAAGAGTCTATTCTTGTCAGCTTTAAAGCAGTAAACTATTGGCTCGATGATCTGATAAAAAACAGATGTGAAGCCAGTAAAAAGGTCGAAGAGTTAAAAAAGAAGCTACATCAGTTTCTACTTAAACATATCGAATCTGCCATTGGAGAAACAATGTAACATAATAATCCCATTAAATGGAATTTTTATTTCAGTGACTAATCTGACAACGGTTTGATGAGAAAGATTTGTATGAAGTATGGTATAAAATAAAAAATCTTGTCATTTCCGCATCCACATTTGATATTGTTTCTCTTCATCATTCTCTTCCTCAGCATGAGCGGTCTTGACTCCCCCTTAAGACATCAGTACACAGAGGTAAGGGCTCATGTAACCATGCTCACCACAACAACTCTTAATCATAACTCTTTGCTGCTAGGAAGGTACAACTTTCAAGCTACAATTTACACTCTGTTGAAAGAAAAGAACAATTAGAGGCATGGGAAAATATTTCTCCATAAGAAACTCGGAAAGATTATGACATATTTATCTCAACACACATAGTTATCTTAAACATAAATTATTTTAATGATATTCTTTTTATTATTTTTGAATATATATATTAATTTCGAATTAATATCTTAATTATTAAAATATCTTGGGTAAAAAAGTCAATTCATAATCAAGGAAGTGTATTTTTCAAAAAATAAAATAGAAAATGCAATTATCAAATTTTAAATCCTAAATAGGGTATTTTGAAAATTATCCCTTTATTTTTTCCTATTTCCATGTGCAAGATTTAACTGTACTTTATGATGAATTATATGACATTCAACTTAACAACTACAAAACGAGTGAAAGTATTAAATTTATTTTCTCTAGTTTCTTATAACATAGTGCGATAAACGAAAACAAATACACATAAAAGCTAAAAAATAAAATGATAATACCTAATTGGATATGTTTATTTTTTTCATTAAAAAATAATTGGATATTTCTTTTGTAACATTTTCTTTACATTTACTTCTGTTTTACATGATAAATAATTTTTTTTTGAAAAACTGTTCTGAAATCCCTCTTAACAGTATTTGTGATTTGATTATGTATTATCATCATATTCATTATTAAAAAGAAAAATATGACACTGGATCAACCTAATTATGATATGTACAAATTTATTTATAAACATTCATATTTTTGACAAAATTTTAAAATATGTTAATAATTAATAATTCATGTATTACTATTAAAATAAGTTTTCTTTATAGAGATTCATGTTTTGTAAATTTTATGAAATATGGTAATAACTAAAGTAAATCAAACTTCACACTAATAATTAATTTAAATAATAATACAATTAAAAAATGTTGGTCCATAATTTTCCTAGAATTGGATTCCGTTTTAATAGCACGTTAGGTGTTTAAACTTTAAACACAACATGTTAATATGAACCAACCTTACCACGATAAATATATGAATCTAAAAGTATAGAAAACACGTAAAAATGAAACTAGAATTTGCCGATAAAACTATGCGGACTTCCGGTTAGCCACGTATTTTGATTGGTCTCCTCCTAACCTTTACTGATTTGGTCCTAAATCAGGAAGGGTTGGTAGGTCTAATTAAGGTTTTCTTCTGTAATGTCAACATGTTTCTGATCGATATTGTTTTTATGTAAATTCGTTATGTCTAGTTTAAGGTCCTTGACCCTATATTACTGAGGGAAGGCTTGGACCAAATCTTGCATAAAAAGAACTATAATCTTTATCTCAAACTATGTATCCCGGTGAGAGTTTCATCTAGTGGGCCAAGGACCAAATCTGATTCGGCCTAATAAGAAGATTTTGGTCAAACAAAAACATATCTATTTGAAAACGTTTTGCACATACTTTTAGTTCGGCCTAATAAGCTCGGATTATAGTAATCAGTTTAACAAACGGATTATAGTAATCAGTTTAACAAACGGATTACCTAGAAATTGCGGACTTTTAAAGTATATATTTGTTAAATAAAGATCAGATAGATTTTTATTAGCAAAGGAGATCATTTTTTTCTTTTTATAAACCCTATCGGCTGATCCAGTCGGTCCCGGGAAGAACACATTTAGTGCTACAGAGTTGACTAACCCGAAAGCGTACCACACTGTCTGACCCGAATTTGGAATACCTTCCAACTAATGCCAGGAGGTGGACCAATCATCTGTTATGACCCACCATGTAAACCACTTGGGTCGAAGTCCAAACCTACACTGACCATAATTTAGTTCTCAGGATAATCGAAAAATGAGATCATCTTCGAGCGTAGTGTACCGTTTTATAGTTCGAAACTATATTATATGCACTCAATAGGACATTAAATAAGTTACGTTGGAACCGCTGGACAAACATAGTTTGATAAATTGCATGTTTTTTTTCTGAAACACTTTTTTTTTTTGAAACACTAAATAAATTGCATGTTTATCTACAAAAAGTCAAGTCATGGAGTAAGAAAACGCTCTTCTTCTTTCTTTTTTTGTGCAACGGAGTAAGAAAACACTAAAACACATTTCTTACTACAAGATTTTGAATTCAATGACCACATAATAAGTAAATGAAGCATTTTAATCGACAAACAAGTCCACTATGTCCACAGTTTCTAAGGGTTGGAGTGGATATAGAAAGTTCCATACAAAACATATGCAAACTTACAATATGTGTAAATATATTCTTTCTTATTATAGTACAAGAGAAGAAAGAGAAGTGGGAGAAAGATGCCTTCGGCTTCTTATTTCATTGATGAAAATAAGGTTTATACAAACAAAACAAAAAGACAAAAGTGTAACGGTGGATCATTCATTAAAGTAAGGGAAAACAAAACCTCCTACAACGATTCTTTGTTTGTGTGTGTGTCTACCTAATTTTAAATCTATAATATAGTAAACAACTGCCAACTCATTGGAGCTGTCTTAGATAGTGTCACATGGAAAAGCAATAGTGTTATATTAAGGCCCATTCGTTATCTGTTCTTCCCTCCTTTACAGATTATCCTCTGGACCTTTCTGTAACCAAAACATACAATTAACAACATTATCAACACACATATTCTCAAATTGGTTATACATCCACTATATATGACTCACAGACTCCAAAAATGATAGTAACCAAAGCAACTTTAGTATTTAATAATCAAGTTATTAGTATATGCAAGTTGGTGGTCCTTATTATACGGAAACACTAGTATATAAAGAGAAATTCTTTTGAAATTCTAGGTTCACCGTCCAATAGTGTTTGAATATTTAATATTTGATATCTTTTGAAATAAAATTAAATATCCAAATTAGATTATATTTTTAAAATAAAATAATAAAAATAATAAAAATAATAAAAATACATAAAAATAGTTACAAAATATAAATTAATTAATATTGTTAAGTCTTGAGCAAAATACTAAACCCTAAATCATACATTAAAAACTAAATTTTAATAACACTAAACCCTAAATCTTAATCACTAAACCCTAAACCCTTGGGTAAACTCTGAACCCTTAGATAAATCATAAACTCTAGGATTTAATTTTAAATATTTTTGATTTAGAGTTTGTGATTTATCCAAAAGTTCAGGGTTTATCCAAGGGTTTAGGGTTTAGGGTTTAGGGTTTAGTGTTATTAAGATTTAGTTTTTAATGTATGATTTAGGGTTTAAAATTTTCCAATGGTTTACGGTTTATCCAAGATTTAAGATTTATAATTTAGGATTTGGAGTTTAGGATTTAGGGTATAGGATTTAGTATTTTGCTAACGGTTTAACAATATTTATTTATTTATTTTTTGTAACTATTTTTATATATTTTTATTGTTTTATTTTAAAAATATAATCTTATTTGGAAAATCAATTTTGTTTCTTTTTTTAAAAAATATCAAATATCAAATATCAAATATCAAATATCAAATACTAAAACACTATTGGTCGGTGAATCTAGAGGTTTTCCCTAGAGGGTGAACCCAAGAATTTCTCGTATATAAAAACGATGAGGTGGGTTTTGTTACCTGATACTTGTAAGGAGAAAACAAATCCCAGAAGACGTTGCATTTGATACGTATATTTTTATATATATATATATATATATAACTGTATCGTAAGTATATATATGTACAAGTGTTGATAGTCTTCTAATATTAGCTATTTGAGTCTCTCTTGTAGAAGGATCTTCGGGTATCTGGGAAACACATTTTTACAAGCTGAAACCTGCCATTAGATTACCACAAACCCAACAATTAAAACCTTAAATTATATTTATTAGTCACAGTTCATTAAAAATAACCATGGGGCGTGTCTTAAATTAGGTGATAGTGACATTGTCATGACCTAGTAGATTAGTAAAGCAATCCATCATTATTCACCTCACACGGTTCCCACTCGGAAACATTTTCATTTAGGAAAATGTGATTTATTCTTTTGAGGGCCCTATTAATCCTACTTATTCGTCACTATCTATTTTTAAGTAAATTATTTTAAGCATAAAAAGGTGTTAATCAAAATAAATTTTGGTCTTTTGGTTGGGAGTGAAAAATCAAACGTTCTAAATTGACTAGTCATTTCCAAACCTATAAACGACATACAAACTTCAAGAACCCTTGTGCCCGAATATGTGTAAATTTAATATCTAATGTCACATGCCATTTCTGACCGAGTCTGGTTTTTATAAGTGGTAGAAGAAGAGCATCTCAGATATTTATTTTTTTTAAATTGAATGATGAAAGAATAATCAAATGTTGAGAAACTTACGGATTCGATGTCGATCTTGAAGACTAAGAGCTTTCTTCTCTCTCTACAACTCGTTCTGTACGCCACAATGATATGACCGATGGCTAAGACCCACGAACACACAAACAGAGCCACTTCCACTGTTCTAAACTTTCCTCCCCGTCTCCGACCACTGGCTCGCCGAACACAACAGCTGCCTTAAAAGACACGTAGATTAATGAACATATCGAGCATATCATCGTTATGGTCAGATATGGTCCCCTTGATAGCTTTGGTCCGTCACAGAGCCCGTAAACACCTGTCACAAAAAACATATAAAATAACAATTTTTAAGAACAGAGCTATGGGTTTTTGATAAAGAAGCTTGTGGGGATACTTACAGAGAATAATGGCAGATCTAATGATGGAGATGAGAGGAATATCGATGAGGGAGTATCTGAAATCGTAGTTGCTTATATGAGAAGAAACAGTCGACGGAGAAAGACGAAGGAGAGAAAAGAAGGATGAGAGGATGATGGAGGGTAGGACGGCGTCTGCGACAGAGAGGAAGATAGGAGCAGAGAAGAGGATGAAAGAGAGGAACATAGTGAAGAGAACGAAGATGGTCTTGATGCATCTCCAAAGAGAAGATGAGTATCTCCTTGTTTTGCTGATCTCTTCTTTGCTAATCAGACCCATTTATTATTTTCTTGTCTGTGTTTTTTTTTGTTATTTACAGAGGGTTTGTATTTGATGCAAGTGTGATTTGTTTATAGAGAGAGAGAGGTTTTTGCAGAGAGGGTTTTTAAAAGGATCGAAGAAAATAAAAAATTGACAATGCTGTCGATAATGCTGATGTGTAATTTGTGTCTTGAATAAATATTTTTGACCATTATAATGATATTTTCTGTTGAATTAAAACATTTGATATGAAACGATAGGATATTGTTTTGGACGTCTTTTGCCGGGAGATATTATTCTGCAGGAGAACTTTGGTTGTGACCGAATGTCATTTTTTTTTTTTGGTCAAAAAAAAAAAATGTTTGTGACCGAATGTCATTTCTAGAGTAAAATTTTAAGGTGAAAAATGTTTTACTCCTGGTTACTCGACAAAATTACCATGCAGGTGAAAATATTTATTCATGTTTTTCGACTGATCACTAGACTATATCTGCGAAGTGATTTTGCCACATTTATTTTCTACAATCATTTTCACGAAACAAATATGACATTGCTACTGAAATTGATGACATAGTTTCCGGAAAAATATGACATGGATAATTTCATTTAATGTTGATTTATATTTTTGGTAAACTTATTAGAATATAGTAATATTTCATATATTACATTTAATATTATATTTCTTTTTGGTAAACTTTTTTAAAATATGATAATAGCTCATACATCATCTATAAAATAAATATATTCATATATAACATTTCAAATTTCGAAATATTATTATTTTGTATACTTATACAATTTGTATTACTAAAGTTTTCAAAAATTTCTACATTTTTTAAAAAATTTAAATATCTAATCGTAAGATCGTTAGTCTTATATATCTACAAATTTTATAAATATTGTTTAGGTTAAATATTTGATAATTATACAATTTTATATTATTTTTATTAGTTTTATACAAATTGATTTAATATATATCAAATCTATATTAAATATTAGTAAGAAAATATTAAAATCTATAATATTTAATAAAATTTATTTTTAAATATAAGATAGGTTTAAAAAAACATTTACTGCACATAGTGCAGGAAAACACCTAGTTACTATTTAGATAAAGTAAAACATAGACATAGATTTACTTTCCCCTTCATAAAAATAAACATATTTACTCTATTTTTTTCCCATTTTCTTTCTTTTTTTTCCCACTTATTTGTATTTCTGTTATTTATTCTTGTTGGAGCCTAGATTCACCCCGTTCCAGACCCGGTTCGAGATATCAATCCAAATGCGATAAGGTTTAAATTCTGACAATATCAAAACCTAAGAAAGAAAATTAGACTCATAGAGGCTAAAACCCACCCCAAACTCAAGGAGTCAAGAAACGCCTATTGGAAATCTCTCTCTAGATATATCTCTCCAGCCTCTCTCTAGCTTTTGAAAACCCTAGAACGTTTAATCCGGCGCCGTCGCGTCCTCTAGGGCGGTCGCCGGAGCCCCTCCTTTGTCTCTTCCTCTCTCTGTCTTCTTCTCTTCCAGTTCATCTCCGTGTCCTCTGGTTCTTCTCTGCGGCGGAGGTGGAGATCTCCCTGAAGTTCTCCGGCTCAGATATGGAGACTTTGGTTTCGATCTGGAGCCTCCATGGCGAAAACGGTGGGCTTGAGGACGGCTCGCTCCTTGTCATGGTGGTTACATGCTCTTGCGCCAAGATCTCTGTCCGGTGAGCTTTGCTTCGTTGGGTCTCTCCTAGGGTTGACGGCGCATGAGTCGTCGGGTTGTTCCGGTTCGAGTCGTCTCTTTCTCAGCGTGGCGCGTGGCTGGGATCAGAGGCATGCTCTGCTGGGATCTAGAGCTTCAGATCCTTGGGCTCTCAAGTCTCTCTCTTCTGCTTTGGTGTCCTTCGATGGTCTTCGGTGGTACGTGTGGTGCTCCTGTGAGGGTAGGCTTCGTCTCTCTTGCGGTGGCTCCGTGGCAGCGCGTGGGAGTAATTGACTCCTCTATTTGCGGTTTGGGCTTGCTCTGGCGCATGTAGATGGTATCTGCTCCTCAAAGTAGGGGAGGCTCGGCGGTGTGGCGCTCCTCGTCGTCCTCTCTGTCTCCTATTGGTAATTCAGTGGCTGTGTAGCCGAGATGGAGTTGCTCGGTTCAGGTGGCGTGGCTAAGGTTTAAGTTTGGCTTCCGGCTTCCTTGCTCGTCAAGTGGGTACTACGTCGGAGGAGGTGTGCTCAGCAAGTCCCTTTGCTCTATTTGGGTTTGGCGGTTAAATGGGTGTACACGGTCTCGGGAAGATGAGTTGGAGGCAGCAATCTCAAGCTTCCTTCTTTGAACGATGGCATCGTCTGTTGCAGACCCTCCTCGTGCTGCCGGTTTGGTATCTGTTGGATGAGCTAGACGGTCCGGGTTTGATTCTTTGTGCAGGTTGCGGCTTGTGAGTTCGCTGGAAGCTGTAGGAAACCATGTGTTTCAAGGTTTGAGGGCGTCTTTCTCTCTGGTAGCTCGCGGCAACTGGTTGCTCACGCCGCCTGCACTTCGCCCTCTGGTCTTTCTTTGCCACGCTTTAGTCTAGGCCCTTGTCTGAGTGCCTTCTCCTTCATTTTGGTTATGTTTGCTTCTTAGGTCCTTTCTGTTAGTTTCAGTTTCATCATTGCTCTGCTACTAGTTCATCTCAGTAATTCTGTAAAAAATTCAAAACTTGGTATAAAATTTTAACATTTTACCAAATAAAAAAAAACTCAAGGAGTCAAATATACCAAGTTTGGAGAAGTCGATTGTTAAACATAAAGCAATCAAGAGCACTAAAAACCATTATCAAAGCGCTCGATCCACGACAAAAATCGACCCGCTGTTATGATTGAAATAAAGTGAATTCGGTTGCTTTCATTGATCAATTTACATCGATACATATACACATTAGTATTTCCTATTATGATATGGAAAGTATCTAAATTGTATCTCAAAGATATTATGGACATATATCTTGGTGCCCAATACCCCCCCTCAAGTAGGTGGTACTAAATTTCGAACACCTAAAACTTGGACAAAAGATACTCAAATGTCGGTCTTGGAAGAGCTTTGGTGAAAAGATCTGCAACTTGTTCCTTTGTAGATATGTGTTCTGTAGAGATAGTTCCATCTTGAACAGCATCACGAACTTGATGACAATCGGCTTCAATATGTTTTGTCCATTCGTGGAATACTGGATTCGCTGCAATGTGGATCGCGGCTTGGCTGTCATAGTGTAAAATAACCGGATGAGAGTGATTAAAGCCAAATGTCTTCGCAAGAGATTTGAGCCATTTGATTTCGCGAAGTGTGTAAGCCATGGCGCGATACTCGGCCTCTGCAAGTGAACATGATACTGTATTTTACTTCTTTGTCTTCCACTAAATCGGTGAATCTCCAAGATAAACAATGTAAGCCGACAAAGACCTTCTTGTGATTGGACATGCAGCCCAGTCTGAATCGTAGTAAGCAGTGAGGCTGAGCTCGCTGTCTGACCGTAGTAAGATGCCTTGTGTCGATGAGCCCTTCAGATAACGCACAAGACGCAAGGCAGCTTCCCAATGCGCGACCAACGGAGTCTTCATGAACTGAGATAAAATGTGCACAGCATAGCTCAAATCAGGCCGTGTAATGGTGAGATAAATAAAACATCCAACCAGTCGACGATATTGTTCCGGGTTAGAAAACAATTGACTCTTAGCAGAAGCAAGTTTGTGGTTAAGTTCCATAGGAACCAGAGAAGGCTTAGCGCCTAACAGACCAGCTTCAGCGACGATGTCAAGGGCGTTCTTTGAGAGAGACAAAAACCATCAGGACCCTGACCAACTTCAATGCCTAAGAGTATTTTAGCTTACCCAGGTCTTTCATGTGAAAACACTCACTGAGATGAACCTTGAACCGATCAACCATAGCGAGATCGTTTCCGGCAATTATAAAATCATCGACATAAACCAAGATATGCAAGATGGTATTGCCCTTTTTGTAAGAGAATAGCGAGTAATCCTCTTTGCTCTGTCGAAACCCAAACTATGTGAGAGCTGCTGAGAGCTTTGCAAACCAACATCGAGGAGCTTGTTTGAGTCCGTACAAAGATTTTCGTAGACGACAGACCTTAGTAGGATCACTCGATTTGAAACCAGGAGGGAGCTGCATGTAAACCTCTTCCTTAAGATCACCATGAAGGAAGGCATTATGAACGTCCATTTGATGAACCTCCCAAGATTTCGCAGCTGCAATACTAAGAAGATATAGGACGGTAGTGATTTTAGAAACTGGAGCAAAAGTTTCTTTATAATCTGTTCCTTCTTTCTGTCGATTTCCACATACAACCAGCCGAGCTTTGTAACGTTCAAGTGTTCCATCAGCATTAAACTTCAATTTGTAAACCCATTTGCAGCTGATAGCTTTCTTTCCCAGAGTTAAATCAGTGATGTCCCACGTATGATTAGCCTCGAGAGCCTCTATCTCGAGTCGCATTGCCTCACACTATTCTTTAATGAGAGTTGCATCTTTAAATTTTTTCGGTTCTGTGCTCTCAAGAACAGCAGCTAGGAAAGCAATGTGATTTGCTGAAAACCAGAGTCAGTCAAGAATTGTGCAATAGGATATAGAATCTTACCAGAAACCGTAGTCGAGGAGTTTGAAGCGGAGAAACCGAGTGGAAGAGAATGACCAGAGGAGGAGTGTACATTAGAGGTGACAAAATCTTTCAACAAAACTGATGGTTTATTAGAACGGTGACCGCGACCCAGCTGTTCAGATGAAGCAACAGTATGTGATTCATCAGATTCTGTAGTGACCAGAGGAGTTACAGCCATGTCAGTTGCATCATCTGTCGGAACAGGTTCGGTGGAAGCAAGTTTCACCAATTGTATATCATGAGAAACCTCAGCAAGTGTCACTGGAGAAAGATCACCCGTAGGTGGAGGCGTCCAGTCTACATCAACAGATTCAACCGGTGCTTGTTGTGAAGGCAAAGTTTCATGTGCAGCATTCATGAATGGGAACACATCTTCTTGAAACTGTACATCTCGACTAACAAAGAATTTTCCTGACTCGATATCATATAGTCACCATCCCTTTTTACCATACGGGTAGCCTACAAAGACACATCTTCTGCTGCGAGTACCAAATTTATCCTTGTTGCGCGACCGAAGATAACCGTAGCACAAACAGCCGAAAGTGCGTATCATGTCATACTTGGGTCGGGTGCCGAAAAGTAACTCGTAAGGCGTCTTTCCCTTTAGAACAGAGGAAGGCGTCAGATTGATCAAGTGAGTGGCTGTGAGGATACTTTCACCCCAGAATTTAACAGGTAGATGACTTTGGAAGAGGCACGCGCGATCTACGTTGAGGATATGTCGGTGTTTTCGCTTAGCTCGACCATTTTGTTGAGGAGTGTCAACGCAGGAGGTCTGGTGCAAGATGCCCTGCTCCTGAAAGAAGGATGTAAGGCACATAAATTCAGTGCCGTTTTCACTCCTAAATGACTTAACAGGTTTTCCGAATTGTCTTTCTGATATAGCATTAAAGTTTCGAATCAGACCCGAGACTTCCGTCTTTGTAGACATAGGGTGTGTCCACACAGTTCTAGAGTAGTCATCAACCAGTGTGAGAAAGTATACTGCACCACTAGTGGAAGGGGTTCGATAAGGTCCCCAAACATCCGCATGAACAAGAGAAAAGTAATCTGAAGCTTTATTAATACTATCATTAAAAACTTCTCGTGTTTCTTTGGCACGAAAACAAATATCACAACTCTTGATCTCTCCCAAAGTACTAGAGAATTGATCACATTCAGATAAAGAAAATAAAACACCAGCAGATGGATGTCCTAATCTACGGTGCCACAATGCTCCAGAAGAATTGTCTCCCTTTGAAACCTTGTGTGCACTAGCAGCTGAGACTCCAGTAAAATAGTACATTCCCTCGCGCTCTTCACCCGCTCCAATCAAAGTCCTCGTAAAACGGTCCTGCAAGAAACACAAAGTATCTGTAAATATGGCTATACAACCAGTTTGTTTCAACAGCTTTGCAACAGATATCAATGTGTAGTCAAAGTCATGAACAAATAACACATCCTCGAGCCAATATCCAGAGCTCAATGGCAGTACACCACGCTTTGTAGCCCGAGAGGCATTCCCATTTGGGAATTTGACAGGTGAAGAAACAATATCAACCACGTTTATCAGCATAGACAGGTCGTCTATCATGTGATGAGAGGCACCTGTGTCAATTATTACATCAGAAAGATTAGTTTTACCCGACAACTTTTCAGATGAGATGTTTGTTCACTGAGATTGAAGGAGCTGGATGAGTTGAGAAATCTGATCGTGGCCACTGTTACTAGAGGAGCGAGCACTATTTACTCTGCCTCTCCCGCGTTCTGTACCACATATTCCGCGTCCACCTCTCTGAACAGATTTGTTGTCTTTGTTGACAGGTCGGTTTCCTCGAGCTGCATATGGATTTTGCTCAAGGTACCAGTCAGGATATCCATGAAGCAGGAAACACTCTGTCATCTCGTGTCCTTGTCGATGACAATGAGTGCAAGAAAGAGCAGAGCGGTCGCGATAACGCTGTCCAGAGATTGCAGCGGCCTGAGGAGCTGTTTGTGTTTTAACAGAGAAACCGATATCCTCTGTTTTGGCTACTTCTCGTGTTTGTGCAATATTCTGGTTCTGCTCTTCTCTGATAACACGTGAGTAAACTTGGTTTAAAGGAGGGAGTGGGTCTTCTCCAGTGATTGTTGACCGGATGTTCCCAAATCGAGGAAGATCGAGCCCAAAGAGGAACTTATGTACTCGATCATCTTCGCGTTCCTTCAATATGTCTGCTGCGGCTTCACAACGGCACACCTTGGAGGTGTTGTAGTTTTGGAGTTCCTCCCATAGCTTCGTCAGGCGTCCATAATACTCGAGAACAGGTTGACCTTTTTGCTTGCACAAAGCGATCTCATCTTTCAAAACTTGTTGTCGTACTCCGTTGGCTACTGAGAAACGAACACGAAGGCTTTCCCAAAGAGTTGCAGCTACAGATTCGTAAGCCACAGTGGAGCGAATTTTGGGATCTATGGATGTCCGAATCCATCCAACGATCATCGAGTTGGCTGCAAGCCACAAGCTTAGATCGGGTTCAGCTGCTGGTTGCGTAAATGTTCCATCTATGAACCCAATTTTCTCTTTCGCCTGAAGTGAATTTCTCAATTCAGTCGACCACTCCGGGTAGTTGTCTTCTTTCAACACGACAGAGGAGATCAGGGCTCCGGGATTGTCAGAGGGGTGTAACGAGAACATAGGATTTGATGCAACGGTGGTGACAGCTCCAGCAGTACCCGACATTGTTAGGTTTTTAGTAGAAGGTAGAAGTTTAAGTAGAAAGAGACGGCGGCTTGTACAGCAGCGGTGCTCTTCAACAATGGCGGCAGCGGTGGCTCTAAGGCGACAGCGGCGGCTGTAATTGAATGTTTCTAGGTCAAAGGATTTTATGCTCTGATATCATGAAATAAAATGAATTCGGTTGCTTTCATTGATCAATTTACATCGATACATATACACATTAGTATTTCCTATTATGATATGGAAAGTATCTAAATTGTATCTCAAAGATATTATGGACATATATCTTGGCGCCCAGTAATGATCAGCCGAAAAAACCTATAAAAAACAAAAGAGTAGCCAAAGACAAATGATCCTAATTTTGGACAACTTTACTATACTCTCATTATATACACTCTCGAATCTTATCAAATGCCCCATGTACTCATCTCTATAATCAGCAATAAAACATCCATTTTCTATAGTTGATCATAGTTGTGTCTTTCCATTTAATTTGAACTTACTTGTCAATCAAGTTTTTGTGTCCGTAAATCTTATTTCTGAATGAATTTTATGATTCATCAACTCCAAAAATAACCAATCACACTCTTTGTATATGAGATATTCGTTCAGCATCATTTTTTCGGTTGATTTTGTTAGTTGGGTGTAAAATAGTACTAGCTGAACAATTTTAACTACCTTTCGTGTTTTTGCGATCCTCATATATTTTTTTAATGAATTTATATATATAATTAATTAGCTACTGCGAGTGATTATGATCATATATATTGTTAGTGCCTTAGTGGTATAAGCTATAATCGTTGTTGTGTCAGTGTCATTACCGTATTCAAAATTTCATATTGTATCTTTTTTTTTTTTGACTGATTCATATTGTATCTTGACGAAATAAAACTATATAAACTATCTAGTGTGTGTATTTTGCAATTAAAAAACGATGTTAGAGTAGACTATTAACTAGAAAACTTGTTTTAATGTTCATTGTCATTTAGAAAAAATTAGTTCCATGTTTGTGTTCATGATATTATGATGTTATTCTCTCTCCTTGCATTTTTAGCATTGTATATCGCTATCCTTTTTTTTTTTTTTTTTTTTGATTAATCTGGGGTATCCCAGGTCCATGGAGAGACCCAGACTAATCTCCAAGGGGAGGTGCAGCCCACGGATAGACCCTCTCTCCGGGCATTCAAATGGACCCTAATGCATGGACCCATATCCGTGTGGGGTGTCCAGAGACATCATGAGATAATTCCCTCCGGCAGGGTTCGAACTCGCAACCTGGGTGGTATATCGCTATCCTGGACTCATGTAATTCAGTACGTATTTGCTAACAGCTTTTTGTGTTAATGTTTGCTAATAGCTTTGCTTAATAAAAGTTGTGTTCGTATAACACAGCTCACTAGAATCTGTTTTCGTGTATGAAAGCTTAACAACTCTGCCCTTTAAATAGTTACCAAAAAAAAAAAAAAAAAAAAATCT
>NC_027753.1:20177233-20180747 GCF_000695525.1 Brassica oleracea var. oleracea | reverse complement strand
AAAAAAAAAAAAAAAAAAAATCTGCCCTTTAATTAAAAAAAATCATGTTAGCTTTAGTCTCCCTGGAATAACGGTCTTCTAAGATGCGTGGAGCTCAACACTCTCTGAATTCCATTTACTCAACATTACTACAAATGTATATATTACTATATTCAGAGAGTGTGAGCACTGATCACATATATGCGGTTAATTTCTCATATAACTTGTACAAAATAGATATATTTAACTTTAGTACAATCATCACTTTTATAAATATTAGTATAATACTTATTTTTGTTTTATACATTTGACTAATAGTTGTATAAATTTTTCGAAATGTACATGTCAGTATGTCATTGATGTTAGAAACTCTAGATCGAGAAAATCAAAACTGATTACTTCAACAGACTGCACTAACCACAAAACATGTTTTTTTTTCTCGTAATTTGTCGTGCATGCAACAGAGTATAATATATAAAAAACAAGAGAAACAAATTTGTACAGTAAGTTTTGATTGATCTTGTTGAAATACTGTAAGACCAAACTAGAATTAAGAATTTAGCATCACACTTTAAACGAGTTTCGAAAAACTCTAGAGCTGCGGGAGTTGACTAGCGACTAGTAATTTGAAAGAAGCTTCTTTCTTACCTATGGGAACTCACAAGAGGCATATCTTCTCGGCCTTTTAGGTATACTTTTTTTTTTAATGTAGAAATGGATACATATTTGATTAAAAAATATATCAATCATTACAGATTTATTGAAAATATTATAAATTAATTAGCTGTCATTTTGCTGACAGATATTGAAATAAAATGTTTTTTTTTTGATATTTTCAAACAAAAAAAATTGCATAATTTTTGGTCGTCTATTCTGGATGTTTGCTATATGATATCTATACATGTATGCTCAAATACACAATATGTGTTTACAATTAGGCATGTCAATAAGGATCGAAGTCCGCAGCCCGAACCCGCCCAACTCTAAACAATACCGTACTTGAGCTTAGTTTTATAAACCCCAAAAAAATCGGACTTTTCGGATTAAGCCCATTTGGGTTTTGAGTATTTTGGGCCTAAGCCCATTTAGAATAGGACCGGTCCATAAATCTGAAATTTTATATTTTATCTTAAATATTATCATTCTTGAATCAAAACCATTATTATTATTTACATATTATTTACATATTTTTATCCAAACTCTAATCAAATAAATATAAAAGTTGTTAATGCACTTTATTGTTTGATTATTACAAGTGTTACATTTTAAATTTTCCAAGTGTATATTATTATTTTATGTAGAACATGTTTTTTTATTTCAAAATACAAAATATGAAACGTTTGACCATGTTTATCATAAATTTTATTTTCTTATATATTTAGTTAAATTTGGTTTGTTTATAATATGTTTATAAAGCATACGAAAAAGTAAAATATTTTTGATAAAGAAGAAAATTTAAAACTCACTTTATATTTTAAAACTAAAAAATGAAACGATTTTTTTAATGAAAATTCACATGTATTAAAATGATGGAAGTGACAATGACAAATTATTTTCGAAAATCCAAAAAAACCCGGAAAGCCCTATAGCCCTACAAAAGCCGGGCTTTGAATTCTAGGCCCAAAATATTTTCGGGCCAGGCCAGGCCGGGCTCAAATATCAACGAGTTTAGTGGGTTTGGGCCGAGCAGGACCGGACAAGCCCGAATTAACACCCCTATTTACAATGTTAATTCTAAATAGTTCTTTTATAAGAACTATTTTTTATTTTCTGTTTTGGGTAAAATCTCATAAAAAAACTACATATTTTGACAAACCCAGCTGGTGACTTCTACCAAATTCATATGTGATTTTCTTTTTTTCAACATCAGATTCATGTTTGATAAGGCTCCATCTTCTAGTATCTCCCCGAACCATCCTCACCGCCCCGTCGTATGTCTTCCACTGATAACCTAGGCCGGTATGCTAGTGTGTAATGTAGATGCGGCTTGGGATGCTAAGACCGGGGGTTGTGGTATAGGTGGGGTCTTTTCTGGCGACAATGCTCGGAATCTATTGACTGTTTTCGAAGCTCATAACCATGTTATTTCAGTTCTAATGGCAGAGGCCATTGCTGTTCATCGCGCGGTATCTAATGCCGTATATTCAAACGTCCGATCCCTATCGGTTCTATCCGACTCCCTGTCTCTGGTTAAGCTCTTGAAGAATAGAGAGACTCAACCTGAGCTGTTCACTTTGTTTTGTATTTTGATGTAATATCATTCAATTTCGTTTCTAGGAACTTCAATGCTGAAGCTGACTCTGTGGTAAAACCAGCTTTAACTATGTCTATAACAAATTCTAATTTTGGAGGGTAAACTCTGTTTAAGGAATGCAATATTAGTTTGATCAGAAAAAAAAATGAAATACCTAAAAAAAAAATTGAAAAGGGCTTATTTGTGAAATAGTTAAGAAAAAATGAGAAATTAGTTTTGTAGAAAGAAAATATAAAGAAATAAGAAGAGAAAAGAGAAGAGAAGAGAAGATGAGACTTTAGTTATATAGTGATTTATAGGTTTTTTGGGTGTTATCTTACCCAATTTTCCTCGAAAAAATTGTAATCACAGGGTAAAAGAAAAGTTGGAGAGATACGAGAGGTAGAGAGCCATGTGTAAGCAGCCAGGGGCAAGGGCGGCTTAATGATCCATCACATCAACTTCGTGTCTTCTTGACCTTCGTTTACGTTGTAGGAAGGAACCTTAGTCCACTCCAGAGACTCACCAACTCTTTCTTTTTGATGGGCAATTCATTTTCTGTATAAAATTATAACGCGATATATTTTGTTCGTATCTCATTCGTCCACTTGGACAAGTATTTGGAACATGTATCATTTAGCGTTTATATCTTGCCATGTGGCGAAATCATAGAACAGCATTTTTTGGGTGATCAACAAACAATACATAATTAAAAAGTAAGGAGTTCAATATCTGAAAACATCTAGGAGTTGTTTATGGCTTAATTTTAGTTATGTTTGTATAACTTTATTTTTCATTAACGCCTTTATTGAAAGCAGAAGGAAAAGAGTTTTATAAAAGCCCACCATAGCCTCAGTTGTTATGAACCAGATTATGGATGCCTCATAACCAAAAGATTATGATTTGTAATCTTTCTATTTATCTATGACGGTGTAATCTCTTATATAAGGAACCTCTATGTTATGAATAAATATAGACTTTTCCATTACTTTTATAACACACGTTATTAGCACGAAATTCTAAATCCCTGAGCTAATACCCAAATCGAAAAACCCTAAAACCCTAACCCTAGCCGGCGATCCAGCGAACCCTAAACCCCGATCGCGTCTCTTGTTCCCGCATCTGTTCCAGCTCACGTCCCCGACCAGCTTCAGCCCAAGGCGTTCCTGATCCTAACTCAGAAGTTCGCGACCCGAGAGCAGCTCCAGCGCGCGACCTCTTCCTCATTCGCGACAGCATCAGACAGCTCGCGTCCGACGATCAAGGCGTTCCCGATCAAGCAACAAAGGACGTCTGCGACCC
>NC_027753.1:20174715-20175195 GCF_000695525.1 Brassica oleracea var. oleracea | reverse complement strand
AAATCAGTGATGCCTTATATTCACCCAACTCTTAGAGCAAGAGCAGCCTATTGAGTTTTAAAGATATAAGAATGAATGATTTCCATATTGAAAAATGGGCGAAGGAAACAAAGAGTCCCTTCAAATATATGTATAAAATCGCCCAAGACCATAATAAGTCCTAAAGACTATACATGCATTCTCTACTGACCTAGACTACACATATATCAGTATGATAGAGGCTAAAAGCCTGCAAAAATATACACTTTATGGCACGATCGGATTGGCATCCTGGTCCAAACATGATGCGAAAATTGATATTCAAAAGGCACACATTAAAAGATAAGAAGAGTTATCCCAAAGAATCTCACGTGTGTAGCATGTACACAAGGGAAACTCATTAGGCTAAGCGTTTAAATGATTATGGTATGTCCATGGGGGTAAGTGTAGACAATTTTGTGATACATGTCCATACCAAGAACGGCTTGGCTGATATATTTT
>NC_027753.1:20174265-20174530 GCF_000695525.1 Brassica oleracea var. oleracea | reverse complement strand
ACCCCATCATAAGATATTTGGATGTGCTGTCTATGTACTAATTGCTCTACCACAGAGAATTAAGATGAGACCTAAAAAGGAGGATGAAGATATATGTTGGATATGATTCTCCCACAATAATAAAGTACTTTGAGCCAACTATGGGTGATTATATTTGAGGCCAGGTACACGGATTATTTTAAGATCAGGAGAAAACAATAATAATAAAGCTGGTAAAAGAATGGTAAAAAAAATAGAATGGAATCAACCATCAATGTCTTGGCAA
>NC_027753.1:20172927-20173315 GCF_000695525.1 Brassica oleracea var. oleracea | reverse complement strand
GTTTGGTCCATAAGAAGGACGATGAAGAAGTCTTTGATTTTGGTTTATTTTATACTAACCAGCTCAAAGAGGGGTTATTTGGTTTTGTTGATTTATTTCCAGACAAGTTATGTTTTACACATGGTGGTCACAACAACATCATCCAAGATTTCGTGTGTGTGTATTTGAGGTCGATGACTCAATATGTTCGATCAGATTGTGGCATGGTCGATGGTAAAGAAGAACCAACTATCATGTTCGAGGACGAAGCATATTCTGCCCAAGATCTTCATCACCCACGGATTGCAGAAAATTGGAGAGGTCCAAGGGACCTTGAGTAATGTCCAAATCAGGGGGAGTAATGTGTCTTGTACTCTTTTTCCTTCACCATGGTTTTGTCCCAATTGAT
>NC_027753.1:20170534-20172857 GCF_000695525.1 Brassica oleracea var. oleracea | reverse complement strand
GTTATGAACCAGATTGTGGATGGCTCATAACCAAGAGATTATGATTTGTAATCTTTCAATTTATCTATGACGGTGTAATCTCTTATATAAGGAACTTCTATGTTATGAATAAAGATAGACTTTTCCATTACTTTTATAACATCAGTTAAAATATCATAAAAGAGAAACCTATATTAATTAGGAATCAAATCAAACCAAATTATCAAGAGTGAACCATTATGATTTGGTTTGAATTTTCTTAACAAAAACGAACTAACCGATAGCCGAATCGAATCGATAACTGATTGCTTCTTCTAAAACTAGCGAACCGAATCAAACTTATAACCGAACATAAACCAAAAATTTCGGTTTAGGCAAATCCTAGGTCTTTCCGTACTGGTGACTTGTGAGAAACTAGAGTTTGGTAATAGTTTTGTTGCATCTTATATATAACACAACAGAAAAAGAGGAGATTATCCGGTTTAAGGAAAAACAAACATGCTTTTGAGTCTTTTCAAAGGGTTTCTAAGCTGTAGCTCCGATGGGAACATTCTGTTGGATCAAATTCTCAAGCCCATTTGCTTAAAGAACATTGATTAAAGTTGTGTGAAAAGAAATGTAATGGGCTACGTAATTAGACAAGCCCAACATACTCGAAATGTCAAAATGACAATATGAAGAAGTCCCACATCGGGGAGAAACAAGAAGAATGAGTTGTATATATATGTGCACTTACTTAACCTTGTTTAAACGGCTCAGAGAGAGAGGATAGCCCTCAGGCGCGAGCCGCCGCCGCAGTCCGGCCGGCTCGGCTCGGCGTGGGCTTGGGCTTGGGCTTGGGATTCGGCTTTGGCTTGGGCTTGGGCTTGGGTCTTGGGTCTTGGGTCTTGGTGGAGGGCCTCCGGCCCAATAAGAATATTCTTTTTGGACCAAGTTAAGCTCAACATTTTGCCATTTAAATTCTCAAAAACAATGTGCATTTTATTTTGAAACGACAAGCAGTTTGTCTAGAAAATAAAAACGTCATGCAGTTTATCCTCTCAAAATTTTTTAAACGAGATAAGAGAGAGTCTTGGGGAATAAGTTTCGCAACTTAACTTCCCTCGATCTCCGCGAGATTTTCGCCCACGTGCAGCAGCTGTTGCGGGAAGTGGGTTGTCTCCGTCTCTTTAAATATCACCTCTTCTCTTCTTCATTTCTTAACGTTTTTCACAACCAAAATCAGCAAATCCTATAGCGTAAGTCTAGAGAGTGTTTCGTAGACATATTACATTTTGGGTCGTCTAATTGACCCATTGTACCATGTCTACTGTGAGATCCCCACGGCGGAAGAGCTATGGAGATCACTGGACAAGAAGTACAGAGGTGTGGACGCTGGCTGCCAGAATTATGTGGTCTCCAAGTTCCACGACTTCAAAATGGTGGATTCAAAACCCATCATTGATAAGGTGGAATCACTTCAGCTCATTTGCCATGAAATCGCTGCTGAAGGAATGTCCATCTGTGAGACATTCACAACTCTCAGCTTCATTGAAAAGCTTCCTCCAAGCTATGCGGATTTCAAGAACTACTTGAAGCACAAGAAGAAGAAGATGGGGCTCGAGGAGCTCATCATGAAGCTTCAGATGGAATCCACAAACTGAACTGCTGACAAGGTCACTACTAAAGAGCACAATGTCAACATGGTGGAGCACAAAGGCAAAGGAAAGGCACACGCCAATTCTCCTGCCGAGCCTTCCAAAACTACTGCAGTCTTGAAGGCTTCTGGAAAAAACTTCAAGAACAAGGCATTGAGATCAATGCGAATCTGGAGAAGTTCAAGGGAAAATGTCACTACTTCCACAAAGTGGGGCACAAGACTGTTGAGTGTCGCAAAAATATCAAAGATGAGAAGGCTTAGGCAAATCTCACTGAGGAGGATCTCGTTGCTGTGGTGACTGAAGCCAACATGGTTGAAAGCAACAACCCCAAGGAATGGTGGTATGACACTGGTGCAACCACCCACATTTGCACCGATAGGGCGATGTTCAGCACCTATCAGAAAAGCGAGACTCAGGAGAAGCTCAGGATGGAAAACCCTGCAGTCTCCAAGATTGAAGGACGCGGCAATGTGATTTTGAAGATGACATCTGAACGTGAGGTCACTCTGAAGAGTGTGAAGCATGTGCCTGACATGAGGAAGAACCTGGTCTCGGAAACCTTGCTCAGCAAGAATGGATTCGCCACAAATTTTGAGGCAGACAAGCTCTTGATTAGGAAAAATGGGATGTATTTGGGAAGAGGGTATGTTAAGGGTGGACTTGTCAAGTTGAATGTAATGACAGTCCCTCCGAAAGTTGTAGCT
>NC_027753.1:20168833-20169151 GCF_000695525.1 Brassica oleracea var. oleracea | reverse complement strand
GGTGATTTAGAAGAGAAAATTTACATGAAACAACCTGAAGGTTTTGTTGTTCCCGGACAGGAATACAAAGTATGCCGACTTGTAAAGTCACTTTATGGGCTTAAGCAAGCTCCTAAACAATGACACGGAAAATTTGACAATACAATGATGTCAAATGGGTTCAAAATAAATGAATGTGACAAATGCATATACTACAAAACTACCAAAAATGCGTATGTTTTGCTATGTCTATATGTAGATGATATGCTCATTATTGGAAGCAATAAAGACATTATCAATCAAACAAAGAACATGCTCAAAGGGACATTTGAGATGAAA
>NC_027753.1:20168271-20168810 GCF_000695525.1 Brassica oleracea var. oleracea | reverse complement strand
AATTATCTTAACCCAATCTCATTATGCTCAAACAATATTAGAGAGATTAAAAAATTACTCTAATAGTACCGCAAAAACTCCGTTAGATCTCCAACTGCACTTGACAAAAAATTCAGGTGAAGCGGTTTCACAAAACGAGTATGCACGTGTGATCGGAAGTCTCATGTACTTGACCAATTGTACTCGACCAGATCTAGCGTATGCAGTAAACGTACTTAGTCGATACACTGGAAATCTATAAAGAGGGTACTCAATTACTTGCGCTACACCAAAGATTTTCGGCTTCACTATGGTAAAGAACCAGCAGTTTTAGAAGGATACAGTGATGCTAACTGGATATCAGATTCTAAAAACTCAAAATCCACAAGTGGATATGTATTTACACTAGGAGGAGCAGCAATATCATGGAAATCTACCAAACAAAGAGTGTTAGCCAGATCAACCATGGAATCTGAGTTCATAGCCTTAGACAAAGCAGCAGAATAAGCTGAATGGCTTAGAAATTTTTTGGAAGATATTCCTATGTGGGAGAAACCTGT
>NC_027753.1:20166671-20167258 GCF_000695525.1 Brassica oleracea var. oleracea | reverse complement strand
CTGCTGAAGGAATGTCCATCTGTGAGACATTCACAACTCTCAGCTTCATTGAAAAGCTTCCTCCAAGCTATGCGGATTTCAAGAACTACTTGAAGCACAAGAAGAAGAAGATGGGGCTCGAGGAGCTCATCATGAAGCTTCAGATGGAATCCAAAAACTAAACTGCTGACGAGGTCACTGCTAAGGAGCACAATGTCAACATGGTGGAGCACAAAGGAAAATGAAAGGCACACACCAATTCTCCTGCCAAGCCTTCCAAAACTACTGCAGCCCTGAAGGCTTCTCGAAAAAACTTCAAGAACAAGGCATTGAGATCAATGCGAATGTGGAGAAGTTCAAGGGGAAATGTCACTACTTCCACAAAGTGGGGCACAAGACTGTTGAGTGTCGCAAAAATATCAAGGATGAGAAGGCTCAGGAAAATCTCACTGAGGAGGATCTCGTTGCTGTGGTGACTGAAGCCAACATGGTTGAAAGCAACAACCCCAAGGAATGGTGGTATGACACTGGTGCAACCACCCACATTTGCAGACATGAGGTCACTCTGACGAGTGTGAAGCATGTGCCTGACATGAGGAAGAACCTTA
>NC_027753.1:20159472-20166607 GCF_000695525.1 Brassica oleracea var. oleracea | reverse complement strand
GGGTATGTTAAGGGTGGACTTGTCAAGTTGAATGTAATGACAGTCCATTCGAAAGTTGTAGCTCTAAAAGTTTCAATGAATAAAAAAGAGTCAGTTGCTTATTTGGTTGAGTCTTTTAATATATGGCATGAAAGATTAGGCCATGTAAACTACAAATCTATACAAAGATTAATGAATTTAAATATAATTCCTATATGCAAAACAAGTAAACAAAAATGTGAAGTATGCGTACATGCTAAGCTCACAAAAACGCCATAACCTCGTGTTGAAAGAAATAATAAACCTCTAGATTTAATTCACACCTATTTATGTGATTTAAAATACATACAAACTAGAAGTGGGAAAAAATACTTTGTGACCTTCATAGATGACTGCACAAAATATTGTTATGTATATTTATTACATAGCAAAGACGAAACCTTAGAAAAATTTAAAGAATTTAAACTCGAGGTCGAAAATCAGCTTAAAACAACTATTAAAGTAGTTAGAAGCGACAGAGGAGGCGAGTGTGATGGTCCATTCAATGCATTCTGTAAAGAACATGGAATAATCCATCAAACTACAGCTCCTTACTCACCAGAATCTAATGGAGTTGCTGAACGCAAAAATCAAACTCTAAAAGAGATGATGAATGCAATGTTGCAGGAATCTGGGTTACCCCAGAATATGTGGGGGAAAACGTTACTTACCACTAATTATATCCTCAACAAAATTCCACACAAAGTAACTGACAAGACACCATATGAATTATGGAAAGGTAATTTACCTTCGTATAAATACCTCAAAGTGTGGGGGTGCTTGGAAAAAGTTGCGGTAACGCCACCAAAAATGTCACTATTGGACCTAAAAAAGTGGATTGCATCTTCATCGGATATGCACATAATAGTAATGCTTATCGATTTCTGGTACATAAATCCGAAATATCAGACATTCATGAAAAAACAGTCATGGAATCAAGAAATGCGTCTTTTTCGAAAAGATTTTTCCATATAAGGAAAAACAAGGTTCAAAACGAACTCGAGAAGAAAGAGACAATGACAAGAACTCAGAAACTGAGACAAACGTCAAGATTTCTATAAATGAAATTTCATAAAATGAGGAAAAAGATGAACCTCGAAGAAGCAAAAGAGCTCGAAAGGAAAAATCTTTTGGTAAAGATTTCCTAATGGCATTTCTAGTCGAAAATGTTCCAAAAACATTGGCAGAAGCCATGGCTTCACCAGAAGCTCCATTTTGGAACGAAGCTGTCAGGAGTGAATTTGATTCTATCAAACAAAATTATACATGGTACATAACAGATTTACCACGTGGCTGCAAAGCATTAGGAAATAAATGGATAACGACACGAAAACCTGGTGGAAAATACAAATCTAGGCTTGTAGTTCTAGGATTCCGACAAAAGGAAGGCATTGACTATTTTGATACATATTCTCCAGTAACGAGAATAACATCAGCAATCGCAGCCTTAAGAGACCTAGAAATCCATCAAATGGATGTAAAAACTGCTTTTCTAAATGGTGATTTAGAAGAGGAAATTTACATGAAACAACCTGAAGGTTTTGTTGTTCTCTGACAGGAAGATAAAGTATGCTGACTTGTAAATTCACTTTATGGTCTTAAGCAAGCTCCTAAACAATGGCACGAAAATTTTGACAATACAATGATGTCAAATGGGTTCAAAATAAATGAATGTGACAAATGCATATACTACAAAACTACCAAAAATGCGTATGTTTTGCTATGTCTATATGTAGATGATATGCTCATTATTGGAAGCAATAAAGACATTATCAATCAAGCAAAGAACATGCTCAAAGGGACATTTGAGATGAAAGACTTGGGATTAGTAGATGTAATTCTCGGGGTTAAAGTAACAAGAAATTCAAACGGAATTATCTTAACCCAATCTCATTACGTCAAGCAATATTAGAGAGATTTAAAAATTACTCTAATAGTACGACAAAAACTCCGTTAGATCTCCAAATGCACTTGACAAAAAATTCAGGTGAAGCGGTTTCACAAAACGTGTAAGCACGTGTGATTGGAAGTCTCATGTACTTGACCAATTGTACTAGACCAGATCTACCGTATGCAGTAAACGTACTTAGTCGATATACAAGTAATCCAGGTCATACACACTGGAAATCTATAACGAGGGTACTAAATTACTTGCGCTACACCAAAGATTTTGGGCTTCACTATGGTAAAGAACCAGCAGTTTTAGAAGGATACAATGATGCTAACTGGATATCAGATTCTAAAAACTTAAAATCCACAAGTGGATATGTCTTTACACTAGGAGGAGCGACAATATCATGGAAATCTACCAAACAAACAGTGTTAGCTAGATCAACCATGGAATCTGAGTTCACAGCCTTAGACAAAGCAGCAGAATAAGCTGAATGGCTTAGAAATTGTTTGGAAGATATTCCTATGTGGGAGAAACATGTGCCAGCTATACGCATACATTGTGATAGTCAATCAGCAATAGCTCGGGCTCAGAATAATCTCTACAATGGTAAATCTCGTCACATCAGAAGACGACATAAAACAATTAGACAATTTATCTCAACTGGTGTAATCACAATAGACTACATCAAATCGGCTGACAACCTAGCGGATCCATTTACTAAGGGTTTGTCACGAGATGTTGTTGCTAAATCATCAAAAGGAATGGGTTTAAAGCCTATAACGAATGAGGATGCTTGATTGCAACCCTACCTATCATGACTGGAGATCCCAAGACGTAGGTTCAAAGGGAAAACAAAATCAAACAGAATCTAACAAAAGCACTTGAGACAAAGTAGTCTCTTCCCAGCTCCTAAAATGATAATAGTGCTAACAAATGTGTAAAGGATAAGCATAAGCTTTTAATGATTCCATAGCTTCTAAGCGGAGTATTACTCAATACTTTTCATGGTCAATCACCTAATGAGTGTGAAATGGGGCCGTTTCTAGGAGAATGAATGCAAGGCTATATTCTCTAAGTTCACTCATGAAAACCAGGAATAGTTCAGGGCCACAATGAACACAATAGAGAACTAAGTTCTATGAGAAAATGAAGTTGCGTTATGCATGTTGTCTCGGTCTACATAAAACACCGGTTGGTTCAAGACATCATGTTCACCTACTGGTAAAGTAAACCCGACAGATATTAACTATGAGTGGTTCAAGGCTTAAAAATGCCACCAACTCAAACACAGTGAATTTTTCGCAAACACTCTCGATAAGTCTGTCTAGTCTAGTCAGGATTAGAATAAGTATAGTTTTTTAAAGTCTATCGAGTCTGCATTTAGTCTGCATATGTTTAGAAGAGTCATTTCTATTCATGTGGGGGATTGTTGGATCAAATTCTCAAGCCCATTGGCTTAAAGAACATTGATTAAAGTTGTGTGAAAAGAAATGTAATGGGCTACGTAATTAGACAAGCCTAACATACTTGAAATGTCAAAATGACATTATGAAGAAGTCCCACATCAGGGAGAAACAAGAAGAATGAGTTGTATATATATGTGCACTTACTTAACCTTGTTTAAACGGCTCAGAGAGAGAGGATAGCCCCCACGCACGGGCCGCCGCCGCTTTCCGGCAGGCTCGGCGTGGGCGTGGGCTTGGGCTTGGGTCTTGGGTCTTGGTGGAGGGCATCCGGCCCAATAAAAATATTCTTTTTGGACCAAGTTAAGCTCAATATTTTACCGTTTAAATTCTCAAAAACAACAAGCATTTTATTTTAAAACGACAAGCAGATTGTCTAGAAAATAAAAACGTCATGCAGTTTATCCTCTCAAAATTTTTTAAACGAGATAAGAGAGAGTCTTGGGGAATAAGTTTCGCAACTCAACTTCCCTCGATCTCCGCGAGATTTTCGCCCACGTGCAGCAGCTGTTGCTGGAAGTGGGTTGTCTCCATCTCTTTAAATATCGCCTCTTCTCTTCTTCATTTCTTAACATTTTTCACAACCAAAACCAGTAAATCCTACAGCGTAAGTCTAGAGAGTGTTTCGTAGAAATATTAGTTCGTTAGAGGTTCTTCACGAGTGCCGCGTGATAACCTATCGTGGTTTTATCCTGGAACTCCTATTCGTACAGATCCGTCGCACTAACGGAGCGAATATTAAGAGTTAAGAAAAGAGATTCGTCTCGACTCCATGGTTTCGTTTTCGTTAGGTTTCGAATCGTCTATATATTTTCCTTAACATCGTATATATTATATCGTTTCTTTTGATCCGGTTTTTCGGCTTCTACACATTCTTGAGTCTTGATGTTCCGTAAAGGGTTTCTTCGAAGTGGATGATCTCGTTCTTTGAGCCATAAGCAACTTGAGTTCTATCGTCGAGGTTGACGATGGTCTTGTCAAGCACAGACTTGTTGTATCCATCACTACTGAATCCACCAGCATTCTCAACGAGAAAGCCAAGAGGAGCCACTTCGAACAACAGCCTCAGCTTTGCCTTAGCCGTAGGAGACGTCACGTTCGTGAAGATTCCTTTTTCCTACACAATAATCTGCATGCCATTATTAATAAATTAGTATTTAATTCAAGTTTCGTTCAGAAGAAGCAGTGCCAGAGAGGAACGAACCTGGTTAACGTCAGGAACCATTCCTCCCGTGTATCGTAGTGTGTACTTCTCTTTCACGTAGTAATCAATCAGCTGATTTCACAGTGAAAGTAATGAAGAAGAAGAGCATTCAGAGATTAGTATATTCAAGAAAAAGTTAAAGTCAGATTGATCAAGAAAGCAAGAACCTTGCTGTATTCGGAGTTGTCAAACGTGGCTCTCAAGTTTCCCGGTGAGAACATTTTCCCTTCATTGATCTCTGTTGTCTCCTTAACATGCTGCCATTTCCCTGTGAATACATTTTTAGCTTAGTCTAAAGCTACGAAAGAGAGAAGAAGAATCTTTCTAGACCTAGATTGTACTAATTACAAACAGAGAGATACCTTCATCAAGAAGCAAGAACTCATGAGTTCCAGGAAATCCTTAACAGCCAAAACATAAGTGGTTCTTGGACCATAGATTCCCATTGCTGCAGCCACTTGATCTGCCCCCGTGACTCCGGTTAACTTGTCACCAGGCCAAACCCCAAATATGGTTCCCACAGTGAAGTTCGTATCCACAATGCTGGATCCATCCAATGGATCAAATGCTACACTAAACCCACCTTCCACTGGAGCTTCCCATGTCTTGAAGCTCAGGTACTTCTTCAGAGCAAGCGTACTTACACACATGCGAGTATTGCAAAGCCTATAAAACCAATACACAAATCAAAACGTAATGAGGCGTATACAAGTGAAACAGGCCCTTTTGGACTCCAAAATTTTTCAAGTAAATATATATGAACATAGTCTCCAAATTGTTTTAAACATTTTTTTACTTGATTACTAAATTGTTTAAGGCCCTCACAATCTTAGGCCGGCCTAGTTGATCATCATGTTGGAAACCAAACTTGTGTAACAAGTTATTCAAAGAATGTAGTGAAAGAATACCTCAAAGAGAAGCTTGTTGGCGAGCATATCGACAGCGAGTTGTTCATCTCCAAAGGAATTAACACAAGCTGTTCCACCACAAGAAGCTGTCCTGACTTTGAAAGCTATTGTCCTCAATGCTTCCCCCATACACATCAGCAAAGTTCTCAAACCCTTGTCAGGTGTTGCTTGTGTCAAAACCTCTTCCTATATACACTCAAGAAGTAAAAAAAAAGAAAAGCTCACTTAGAGATCAAATCTTGACCACATGATTTGAATTTAACGATTTGATTCTTTTGTTGATACCAAGCTTTGACCAATTTTACACTTGGTCATGGTTGAAGCACCATTGTTCTTCGCCTTCGTGGCTTTCAGTTGCGATCTTGGTGTTAGTCGTAGTGAATCTCCGAAAATAGAGCTTGACTTCAGAAGCTGCTGGTAAGAAAATTTGCATATCCTTTCGTAATTAGGAATACATTCGTTCTACTTACTAGTCTAGCAGTGAACAAATTCTCCTCTGTACTCGCACGTTTGCATGTGTGTGTGTGTTTGAACTCAAGCCATTTGTTGCAGAGGATACTAACCTTGAAGCTGGATGAAGCAGAGAAGGAAGAAGGAGGAGAAACAAGTGTAGAGGATCTTTGAGAAGAGACGCTTGGGAGGAGGATCCCACGTGAGTAGCTAGTGACGCTGGTCTCCATTGCCAATACTTTTGAAGTCGAGGGTTGATCGAAGAAGAAGAGAAAGAGCTCTCTAAAGGGAATGGTGGAGACAAAAAAACAAACAAACCAAACCCAAGTGATTTTCGAGAAGATAAAACGATGTTTAACTCTGGGAGTGACACGTGGCAGTATGAGAAGATGTGCTTACGGCTCTGGTGATGAGCAATTGGGCAAGAGATGTGTTGGCTTTGATTTGCCATCTAGAGCACCTCCAATGGTGTTACCCACCATTGGAGTCCTTACCATTAATTTAATATATATATTTTTTTTTGAATAGTTAAGGACTCTAATCATAAATATTGGTCCAATAGTGTTATCCGTTTTGGAATCCCTAAAAAAAAAAATTTAAACAAGAAAATTTTAAAATGTTATTTTTATTGAAACACAAAAAAAAACATACAACAATTAAACATTTTCATCATTACCAAATTTGTTCCAAATATTTTGAATCAAATCAAATTTAAGCTGTTCATGTATATGTTGGTCACGAACTTGGCTACGAATTTCAAGCATAGCACGGAGATTTGAAGGCTTGCGAGCATATGACATATCCACCTCTGAAGTTCTACTCGATTCGCCTTCTTCAAACTCTGATATATCACACTGAGTATATCCATTGCGTTCATTTTCTACGATCATATTGTGCAGTATGATACATGTTCGCATAACCATCCCGATTTGTCTCTTGTCCCACAAAATAGCTGGGTTTTTGACTATTGCAAATCGAGCTTGCAATACTCCAAAAGCACGCTCCACGTCTTTTCGGGTTGACTCTTGTACTCTAGCAAATAACTGTTCTTCTGGACTTTGAGGGTTTGAGATAGATTGGATAAATGTTGACCATCTTGGATATATACCGTCTGTGAGGTAGTAAGGCAAACCATAATGGTGTCCGTTGACCTGGTATTGTACCCTTGGAGCTCTACCTTCCAAAATGTCATCAAAAA
>NC_027753.1:20156675-20158726 GCF_000695525.1 Brassica oleracea var. oleracea | reverse complement strand
AACTTGTTGTATATTGATGCTTGTTACTTGCTTGTTGCTTCTTGGTTGCGTCAACTTGTTGTATATTGATGCTTGTTACTTGCTTGTTGCTTCTTGGTTGCGTCAACTTGTTGTATATTGATGCTTGTTACTTGCTTGTTGCTTCTTGGTTGCGTCAACTTGTTGTATATTGATGCTTGTTACTTGCTTGTTGCTTCTTGGTTGCGTCAACTTGTTGTATATTGATGCTTGTTACTTGCTTGTTGCTTCTTGGTTGCGTCAACTTGTTGTATATTGATGCTTGTTACTTGCTTGTTGCTTCTTGGTTGCGTCAACTTGTTGTATATTGATGCTTGTTACTTGCTTGTTGCTTCTTGGTTGCGTCAACTTGTTGTATATTGATGCTTGTTACTTGCTTGTTGCTTCTTGGTTGCGTCAACTTGTTGTATATTGATGCTTGTTAACTTATGGTCTTTTGTGTTTGACAAATTGATGTGATCAACAAGAAGAAGAGGAACTGCATTTCATGATAGTAGTTTGATACATAGATGGTTCAAGTTTAGACATGAAAGGAAAAACATACAGACACTAAGTTATAAAGACAACACTTGAAGATATAAAGACAACACCCGTGAACCTCTTGTCTTGGTTCACATCCGCAAGGAAAAACATACATGAATCCGTGAAACTAGTAGACAACCCGTGACCTCTTCTCTTGTACTCTTGACAACCCGTGACCTCGTCTCTTGTACTCCACCTGAAACAAAGCATTTCATATCAGTCAACAGTTCATATCACAACAAAGTAAACAATGCTATCAAAACTATAATGCAAGCAAAAGCTAAACAAACCATCACTCATGACAACAATTCAGACAACAGTTTATTTTTGAGAGCTGATTCCATCTCATCGAGGGGCTCCGGCTTTGCAAGCAACCTCTCCAACAAACTTTGCCTTGAGATTTGCTTTTTCATCTCCATAAGTCCTTCTAGCTGCGAGAACTCCTCATCTTTTCTAGTTTTTTGCCTCTTACCCGCGGCCTTAGCAGCCTTGACACCAACTGGTCTATCTTCTGGCTCTGGCACATGCACTTCAGGAGCCTTCCGCTTATCCTTGTCCTTCTCCATATAAGTGGAGCACCACTTAACATCATGCCTAAGCTCCCTCCACGCGTGTTCTAAGGTGAACTTCATGTTCTAGTCGCTGTTGAAGATATCCAAGGCTGCCTTCATGACGTCGTTTTCATTTGCCCGCTTCTCTGCTCCCTCAGTGCCATGTCGTAGCAGCCACATAACTTACAGACCAAATCATTGATTCTAGCCCATCTTTGCTTGCATTGCCCTATTTCTCTAGGCACTGTCCCGAGCAGAAGAGGACTGGAGTTGTAGTTACTCACAATTCTCTTCCAAAAAGCAGCACCTTTCTGCTCGTTACTGACAATTGAGTCTTTGCTCGTGTTGAGCCAAGACCCAATGAAGATTAAATCCTCCTTCACATAGAAGCTTGTCATGATCGTGAACGCGTTGTTTGAGCCTCTCGACCTCTTCTTCCACAGCCATGACCCATGGTTGCCTGAAATGAAGACCGTCATTCTGCCAAACAAATAAAGGGAAACTAATCAGACAGCAAACAAATATCTTAGTAACATAATCAACATAATCAACATAGATAGAGAATCAATACTAACCTCGAAGTCTTTGCAAATGAAGAACCTTTTCCCGGGGAGGTAGTCATATGTATCAACTTCATCTACGGTCCTCTTCATGATTGATGTACAAGGGCACAGTTGGGGAATGCCCTGTTGCGCATTTGCAACGAAATCAACCTGGCTGATGTACGCTTTGTGTGCTTTCATATCTCGGAGTTCTTCCTCCATATCAGTACCTGCAACGAAATAATTTGAAAAGGAAAACCATTATTAGTCGATTCTTAACCCACGACAAACCCCTAATTCATAATAAATCCAGACGAAAATAAGAAAGAACCAAACTTTTAAAGAAAACCCTAATTCGATTTGAACAATTAGGGTTTTCTCAATCCCCAACCTCTAATCGCCTCGACAACATCAAACC
>NC_027753.1:20145790-20156572 GCF_000695525.1 Brassica oleracea var. oleracea | reverse complement strand
AACCCTAAATCGGTTTAACGCCACAATCGAACCCTTTAAACCGATGAAATTGATAAGAAACAACCATTGAACGAAATCAAAAAGGAGAGGTCGGATTACCTTCCAAAAGGCCGGTCGTGACTCGCCTCTCTATCGCCTCTTCGTCGCGTCTTGGGTTTTTTTTTCTTGCCTCGACAAAGTGAAAGACGACGCGTCTTTCTTTCTCTTCCCACACGAAACACCAACGCCCTCTCAGCCAATCAAAGCCTGCCAGCGCATTACGGACCCGGACGGACTAATCCTTAACTTAGGAATAATCCTTAGCTTTAGGGGTTATTTTAATAGTTTTTTAATCGGCAAATGGAAGAGATTATGGCTAAGGACCCCCTTAAATCATGCGTTGGACGTGCTCTTACATCAATTGTGTGGTTGTAGTCTTTTTTTTATATCGTTTTGTGTTTATATATCGCTCAAATAGTAACAGCTAAAGGCGAAAACATATAAATAAGTAAACTTCAAACAAAATAAGTGTTAATTTTTTTGTATATCAGAGCCATGTTTCGATCCTGGGACCTGTGGGTTATGGGCCCACCACGCTTCAGCTGCGCAACTAAGAGCAACTTGTAAGAAACTAAGATCACGATGGGTTCTTAACGGAATATAAGAACCCGTCTCTTAACTTTTAACTAAAAAAACTAAGAGCCGGTTCTTAAATAAGAGTTTTAAGAACCGGTTCTTAACTTTTTTAGTTAAAAGTTAAGAGACGGGTTCTTATATTCCGTTAAGAACCCCATTCTAAGAACCCCCAATAATCATGCTTAAGAATCTTAAAAATGATATCGCCAGAATATTAAAATACTAGGTTAAGACTCGCGCCTTGCGCGGAATGAACATTATATATATTATTTTTATGTATTGTAAGTTTTCTTTCATATTTAAGAAATACTCCCTCCGTTCCCGAAAGTAAGATATTTTAGATTTTTTACTTGTTCCACAAAAATAGATTTTCTATATGTTTAAGGTGTTTTTTATATTTTTAAGAAACATTAAATGAAAATATTTGAATTGATTAAATTTCATTGGTGAAAAATTATTGGAAAGTGTATAATAAAACAAAAGAAAAATTAAATTATAAACATTTATTGAATTCTTAATAAGCGTGAATACTTTAGAAAATCTTACTTTCGGGAACAGAGAGAGTAATAAATATATATTGAATAATGAAAAAGTCAGTAACTATTACATATACAATTAAATTGGTGAGAACACATAAATAAATTTATTTAATCCAAACAATCATTTTTTCTATTTTATATGGTATATATTTAAATTTAAATGACATTAACATATATATAGTGTATTCTTAATATTGATATATATTAAATGATGTTTTACTCATATAATTTTTTGATCATTTGTATATTTTTATAATAAAAACTTTAAATCATTGATAACAAAATTTTCATAGTGAGATTAATAGTTTTAGTAATTTATATTTTTTTAAAAACATTAAGGCTAAGTTTAAAATTTAAATATTAAGTTGTCAATATTTGTTCAAAGCTTTTACCAAAACATTTTTTGTTTAAATAAAATTTTGAAATTAAAATATTTATGTATTTTATATGGTATATATTTTAATTTAAATGATATTAATATATATATATATATATATATATATATGTATATATATATATGTGTGTATATATATATATATCTTTTACGCTTAATATTAACTAAATGAGACTTTTTACTTATATGATTTTGTAATCATCTGTATCTTATCATAACAAAAAAATTTAAACTAAGAATCACAAAAAATTGAATGCGAAACATTTAACAGTTTTAGTAATTTATAGTCGTTTAAAAAATCAAATATAACATATAAAGAAAAATATAAATTTTATTATATGGTTAATGTAGTTGTTTAATTTATTTTATTAATTTAAAATTAAACAAATATGATAGAGAATACACTAACTTTTATCAAATATTTATTATTCAAAATCATTAATTTTCATATATATACTTTAGCTACATTTGGTAATTCCGTAGTTTTTATTTAAATAAAAAGTGAAAGACATTAATAATGAATTTATGGTTAGTTTAATAAAAAGCTTATTATATATTTAGATGAACCAATATATTTTTCTAAAGATTTTAAGACTCATTGTGGTGATGACACATGACTACCTTAAATGTTATAATGTTTATCTTTTAATATACAGGATTAGAAGATAACGTGAAGATTCTTATCAGCGTTAAAAAAAAAGAAGTGAGGATTCTTATTTCTATTTTAGGCGATTTATTTACTTAACTTGTAAGCTATCTGAACCTAAGCCACTCAAGCTAGGATCACAAGACATCGCTTCTCTGTCAAATGATTCTTGGTGTGCTGCAACTTTACTGGAATTAATAAGCATCTCTCTGCCATTGATCATCTCACGATTAGAAAATGTACACACATAACCGCCCTTAATATCTTCTATAGTTTCTGTGTAAGACAAAACTGAAATTCCCTGAACTAATCCAATAAAAAAAAAAAAAAAAATCCAAACACTCTCTCCAAAATCTGCAATAGGTTACTTTGTTGTTCATGATATTCAGCCTCTGCTCTCTGCAAACATAGCAGTAAGCTATCTGCTGAACCTAAGCCACTGAAGCAATCCAACTCCAAAGAACAAAAAGCATCAGAGAAGCGAACCATAGATAGTTAATACCTCTCGTCTACATCAGTAGATAAAGCATCACCACCTCCGAAAAGAACCCAACCAAAAACTCATTGAATCTTCTAACTTTGCCTCCATCCAAGAACTCAGAGCTATACTTGCAGGTCAAGTTATGGTGCAAAAGTCCCAATTTACTTAGAGTATCTCTGACCCATTTCCGTTTATATATTTGCCTTTATAATATCAGTTAGAGACAAAACTAGTCCAATCTATTTCTATTTATTCTTCTAAAATAGAAACTATTATTTTTTCTCTTTTATTTATAAGAAAATAAATAATATTTCTTTATATTTTACTTTATATTTAGAAATTGATATTTTAAAGAAATACATCGGATTAAATTTTATCTCTACTATACAATTCTTCTATTATAGAATAAGAAATAATAGAGATAATCTTGACATCTTTAAAATGACTAAAAACCTTACTCGGTTCAGAAGTTTTCTACTTGTCAAGTAGGCCCTAGTGCTCAAATACGCTTTCAGGTTCATATCGAACTTTTTCATTTTTTAATTTTTTTTGGTTTTTTTTTGGTTCAGCCTTCTATACAATGTCCATATATTATATATGTTGGTATATCGGGGCTTCTGTTTCTCTGAACTTATGTATTTTAGATATCATATCAAACATAAAATTGAACAATTGAATTAGTTATTTAAGTTTTAAAATATTTATTTCAGATACTAATTTAAAACTTTAGATCATGGTTTTTTTTTTAAAATTTTTAGATACTCATTTAGGTTTGGATCAGATATCACATGAAACCCAAAATTCTATATGTAGATTCATTCGAATATTTTTTATACCTTAGGTAGATTCAGATTTCTCTGTGTTCGATTTGGGTCTCGTGTTTTCTGCCGAGGGTTATGACAGTTCATTCTTTATCGACAACAAGACATATTAAAGGAAAGTCTCAGATTCTTTTATAGATACCAATTGACGACAACAAACAAGCTTCAGGAGACATCAATGGAAACAAGTAACATCAAATGATAGATTACACATCACAATCACACAAATGACATAGAAAAAACAAACTGAATCAGTTTGACATTTAACTTCAGTTTAAAGAGAGGAGAGGATTATTGAGTTTCAAGACTCAGGAACATCGGCTACTGGTAACCAGCAGCGACTGCAGCGGCTGCAGAGCGTTTGATGGAAGCGGATTTGATTAAAAGTGGTTGTAGCTTCCCTTTTCCTTGAACAGTTGAACAAAATTATTGGACCTAGCAGGCCAGCACCTCACATTCAAGCCCAACCGAAGGTGAAGCCTACTTCAGCTTTCACAGTTACACGACAAAAGGCTTCAACGGTAACAAAAGGAGTCAAAGCTCAAAACAGAGGAAAGGAAGAAGACAAACGCAGTACCTCGGTTACAGCTCATCAGGTGGTTCACGTTAACAGATTCGAGGCTCTTATGGATCAGGATGACTGAGCTGTCAGAGCCACCTGTCCACTGTCTAGATTGTTCTTTATGTTGTGTATAAAGTAGAGAACCCTAGAGTTGTATCTAAAGCAGAAAATCAATGAACATTTTCAATATATCTTTCTAAATCGCTTCTCTTCTATCACCTTCTCTGTTTCATCTATATGGTATCAGAGCTCCGGAAGTAGATCATGGAAGACGATCAAGATACATTGACGGTTGCGGCTCTTACCATCACGCAAGTTGTCACCTTGAAGCTCAAAGATGGCAATTACCTCTTGTGGAAGCTTTAGTTCGAGCAGTTCCTCTCAAGTCAACAGCTTTTAGGCTATGTCAATGGTTCTTATCCGAGACCACCTCCGACAGTCATGATTCGTAACGGCGATGAAGTCACGGAAGAGGCCAACTACGAGTTCAACAAGTGGATCCAGAAAGATCAGCTGATTCTCGCGTGGCTCTATGGTACTCTCACCGAAGATGCGCTTAAGTCAGTCTATGGCCTTCACACATCGCAAGAGGTCTGGCTAGCTTTAGCGAAGAAGTACAATAGTGTTTCAGAAAGCTAGATCTCCAGAGACGTGTTCATACAACTCTTAAAGGAACCAAGACGATGGCTGCATACATGTCTGAGATCAAATCCCTATGTGACCAACTTGACTCCATTGGAGCCCCGATCACTGAGCAAGAGAAGATCTATGGAGTCTTGAATGGTCTTGGGAAAGAGTATGAATCTGTCTGTACCGTCATTGAGCATTCGATGGATCTCTTACCTGAGACTCGTCTTGATGTCATAGTTCACAAACTCACAGGTTTTGATGATAAACTTCAAGCCTACGAGTCACCTTCAGAAGTCACTCCACATCAAGCGTACTATGTTCATCGTGGTGGTTACTCAGGACGTGGAAGAGGCCAGAATCGTGGTGGTTACATAGGAAGAGGCTCATACTCTACTCAAGGACGAGGCTTTCCACAGCAGTTCGGTCAAGGAGCTCACAGAAACACCTCTCAGAGCAACAGCCAAAGACCAACCTGTCAGATTTGTGGGAAGTATGGACATCCAGCTTACAAATGTTACCGAAGGTTTGATGAGCACTTTGCGGTAGATGACTCTCCTCATCCTCAAGCGAATGTCCTCACCTCAGGTTCAGGCAACAGAGTCACTGGCGCAGAGTGGTATCCTGACAGTGGGTCATCTCATCATGTCACCAGCTCTGCTCAGCATCTTGACAACGCTCAGGAGTATGGTGGTTTAGACAATGTAATGGTAGGCAATGGCGAGTTCTTACCAATCACTCATGTCGGTTTTGCGTCTATTGCTACTGCAACAGGTAACATTCCTCTTGCTGATGTGCTTGTTTTCCCTTCCATTACAAAGTCTCTACTGTCAGTATCTAAGTTAACAGATGATTATCCCTGTGAGTTTACATTTGATGCTACAAATGTGTATGTTAAGGACAAGGCAACCAACAGAGTTCTCAGTCAGGGAAACAAAATTAAAGGGCTGTATCGACTGGATGATCCTCAGTTCTCGGCATTCTACTCATCAAGACAACAAGCTGCGAGTGAGAGTGTGTGGCACAAGAGGTTGGGGCATCCTAATGATCAAGTCCTGAAGCATCTTTCTTTTATCAGAGCTATCTCCTTCAATAAGACTTCTCAGTTAATTTGTGAGCCATGTCAATTAGGCAAGACATGTAGACTCCCTTTTTCAACGTCAGAGTTTAGATCTGATAGAATCCTTGAGAGAATACACTGTGATGTTTGGGGTCCAGCACCTATTGTTTCTGTTCAAGGGTTTCGGTTTTATGTAGTGTTTATTGACAATTGTTCAAGATTCTGTTGGTTTTACCCTCTTAAGTCAAAAGTCTGATGTTTGTTCTGTCTTCAAAGTGTTCCAACTTCAAGTCGAGAATCAATATAAACAGAAAATATCAGTGTTTCAGTCTGACGGAGGAGGTGAATTTGTAAACAAAAGCTTGATGGATCACTTTGCAGCTACTGGAATTAAACATATGATCTCATGTCCTCATACACCAGAACAAAATGGTCTAGCAGAACGAAGACACAGACACATTACAGAACTTGGTTTGTCAATGATGTTTCAAAGCTCTATACCAGCTCATCTTTGGGTTGAAGCTCTCTACACTGCTGTCTTCCTCAGCAACTTGCTACCGTCATCAGTTAATGAGAAGCTTGTCAGTCCTTTTGAGATTCTGAATGGGAAAGCTCTAGTCGATACTTCTCTCTGTGTGTTTGGCTGCGCATGTTACCCTTACTTGCGTCCATATAAACATAATAAATTTGATCCAAAGTCTCTTTTGTGTGTCTTTGTTGGATACAATGAGAGATACAAAGGATACAGATGCTATCATCCTCCCACAGGCCGCGTCTACATCAACAGACACGTCCTCTTTGATGAAGATAGACTACCATACACGGATAGTTATAGACATCTTTTACCAGTACCTGCAACACCACTTAGTTCGGCTTGGCGACTTCAAACCCCTATGCCCGAACCTCAACCTGACCAAGCTCAAGCTGTAGCTGAAGAAGAAGTAACAAGAGTGGTTAAAGTCACCTTGCCAATGCCATCTCAAACCCCTGCGTTGTCGTCTGACAACTCTGAAGCCCACAACTCTGAAGCCTCTATAAGCTCATCAGATGGAAGTCATGATTCACAGTCTGATGAAGAAAATATTGCTATTGTGGCTAATGAAGAGGTCCAACCTCCTTCAAACTCTCATCAGATGGCCATAAGATCCAAGGCTGGGATAAGAAAACCCAATCCTAGATATGCTTTGGTCACTGTAAAAGGTCTTCCACAGCTACCAAAGACAACTACTGAAGCTTTAAGTCATCCGGGTTGGGATGCGTCTATGGGTGAAGAGATCTTCACGTGTGATGAAACAAAAACATGGAGTCTTGTACCAGCTCCTCCAGATGTTAACCTCATTGGCTGCATGTGGGTTCACAAGGTAAAACTCAACACCGATGGAACTCTACTGAAACTGCGTTCAAGACTTGTAGCCAAAGGAAACCAACAAGAAGAAGGAGTGGATTTTCTTGAGACTTATAGTCCCGTTGTCAGAACTGCTACCGTTAGACTTGTGCTTCATCTAGCGGTAATGCATCAGTGGGACATCAAACATCTAGATGTTAAGAATGCCTTCCTGCATGGTGAGCTATCTGAAACTGTCTATATGCAACAACCTCCTGGTTTTGAAGACAAGAATCACCCTGATCATGTGTGCTTACTGCGCGAAGCCATTTATGGGTTAAAACAAGCCCCCAGGGCTTAGTTTGACAAGTTTAGCTTATATCTACTGGAGTTTGGTTTTGTCTGCATTGAAAAAGATGCCTCTCTATTCATGTATCAGAAAGACAAAGACGTCATCTTCCTATTGCTTTACGTTGATGATATGGTCTTGAATGGTAACAACAAAGAACTCATTCAACAGCTGTTGGTGTCTCTCAGGAAGCAGTATCGAATGAAAGACATGGGGCAGTTGAGCTACTTTCTCGGCATCCAAGCTCACTTTACTTCTACCGGCTTGTTTCTTAATCAAGAAAAGTATGTGTGTGACTTACTTCAAGCTGCTGGTATGATGGACTGCTCTCCAATGCCTACGCCTCTGCCTGTACAACTTGACAGAGTTCCTCATCAAGATCAAGACTTCTCTAACACAAAGTACTTTAGAAGTCTTGCAGGGAAGCTTCAGTATTTAACCTTAACGCGTCCAGATCTTCAGTTCGCAGTCAGCTTCGTGTGTCAAAAGATGCACAAACCCGCTGTGTCGGATTTCAATCTTCTGAAGCGTATCTTACGATATTTAAAGGGAACAATAAAGATGGGAGTTCATCTTGAATTAGACACAGACTCACAGATTAGAGCTTACTGTGATAGTGACTGGGCGGGCTGTCAAGACACAAGAAGATCGACAGGAGGCTTTTGTACCTTTCTTGGTCCAAACTTGATCTCATGGTCAGCGAAGAAGCAAGACTCAGTAGCAAGGTCATCAACAGAGGCTGAGTACAGAACACTCTCTGATACTGCTGCTGAATTGTCTTGGATAGTTGGGATGTTGAAGAGTGTGGGTGTCAAACAGTTTAGTCCAGTGGAGATTTACTGTGATAATCTGTCAGCTGTTCACTTGACGGCCAATCCAGTCCTGCATCGCAAGTCTAAACACTTCGCTACTCATTATCACTTTGCCAGAGAGAAGGTAGCAGATGGATCACTCATTGTCAAGCACATTCCAGCTACGCAACAGCTTGCTGACATTTTCACCAAATCGCTTCCTCAAAACAGCTTCTGCTCTTTGCGTTTCAAACTCGGAGTTGATAACATTACCACCTCGAGTTTGAGCGGGAGTATTGGACCTAGCAGTCCAGCACCTCACATTCAAGCCCAACCGAAGGTGAAGCCTACTTCAGCTTTCACAGTTACATGACAAAAGGCTTCAACGGTAACAAAAGGAGTCAAAGCTCTAAACAGAGGAAAGGAAGAAGACAAACGCAGTACTTCGGTTACAGCTCATCAGGTGGTTCACGTTAACAGATTCGAGGCTCTTATGGATCAGGATGACTGAGCTGTCAGAGCCACCTGTCCACTGTCTAGATTGTTCTTTATGTTGTGTATAAAGTAGAGAACCCTAGAGTTGTATCTAAAGCATAAAATCAATGAACATTTTCAATATATCTTTCTAAATCGCTTCTGTTCTATCACCTCTCTGTTTTACCTACAAAAATGACGTTTTCAGTACAAAAATATATTTTTAACACTTTTAATTGACTTTGACCGTTATGTTCTTATTTAGAAATAATAATGTTTTAATCATATTTTCAGTTTATTCTCAAAACAGAATTATTTATCCCATTATTTATTGAAAAAACTTTCCAAAGACGAATAAATATGCGACGACAAGTGGGCGTAACATTATTACTCTGACCAAACTCGGAAGAATGTTTGGTTTTGATGAGTAGTTATATGAATCTAGCTGCAAAAAAATTGTCTGTGACAAAGGATACATTAAAAAAGGATAAAAGAGCTCTGAACCACATTATCAAGAGAATAGGAGAAAAAAAAGATAAAAGGCTAAACTGTTACGAAAGCAAAGCCATCTTTGTTGAAAATATAAAAAAAGTGGATTCCGTGCATTATTTGCACAGTAAATCCTACTTTTTAACTTCTATATAAACGATCGATTCGATCGTTTATAAAACACACCTTAACTTATCTTCTTACTTCTAATAAGAAACTCTCTCTCTATATCAGTGTTATTTTCTCCTACGGGTATAAATTTTTGCCTTTATTTAAATTTCTCAATACTATAAAATCATAAGTTATTTTATAACACGTTATCAGCACGATCACTCTGCGATTCGATAAAATTTATTTGTATCATATATACCCTGCTATAATGGTCGGTATACCGCCTCTACTATTATTTATATCATGTTAAAATGGCCGGAATATCGCCTATATTATTTATTAATAATTTAATTAATTTATTGGTCGGCCGAGCCGCCTTATATTCTGTTTATTGTTAATTGGTCGGCCGAGCTGCCTTATATTCTGTTTATTGTTAATTGGACGGCCGAGCCACCTTATATTCTGTTTATTGTTAATTGGTCGGCCGAGCCGCCGTATAATTTATTACTCTGCATTGACTGGCTGAGCCGTCGCAGGATTTGTTGCCATAATTTTTACTTTTATTATTTTTTATGAAATTTTATAGATTTGATTGACTGTTTAATACAATATTTTCAGACTGATTTTTGGTGCACTCGATTTATCACCAACGGTCAAAAAGAAAAATTTTCAAAAATTTTCCCTTTCTCAAACGGTCATGAACAGTGATTTTCATCTATAAATACAACTCATTTTCACTCCATTTCATCATCCAAAACATTTCATCTTCTCTCAAAAATTTCAAATCGCTCTCCTCCGATTTTTTCATTTCAAGATAGATGGTCGCGCACTTTTGTTTTTATGTGCCATTTTTATTTGTGTTTCTATTTATGGTTCATTCGTTGGAGAATTTACTCCGAGTGAATTTAAGATGAGTATCGGTTTAATTTTATTTACATCGCTTCTCCTTGTAATTGCTTGCATGATTAATATAAATGGTTCATTTTAAAATTGCATAATACTATAGTCATATGACATATAATATATTAACCATGACTAATGGTTGTCCATATGCTAAAACGCATCGATCGATGGGTTTATGGGCTATAACGCATCGATCGATGGATCTACTAAAACGACTTTGTTTAATTTAATTCTACACACTGTAATGTGTATCGCTTATTGTTAATTGGTTTGGTTCGGTTAACACTCCAAACAGAAAACACCTTTATAACGTGTAGTTGCGTTACCGATTTGCTCGTCCATTCATTAAACCATGCACATGCACACATGTGTCACCAATATGCTTGTTTGATAATAATACGTTTAGTCAAAGTTATAACACTAAATTGGTTTGTTCAGAAAATAATGATGTTTTTAACGTCACCTTAATATATCAATATTGCGTGTTTCCATTTATGATCATTATATGAATGAATTTTATGTTTTCTTTTATTAATATGACAATTTCAGAAATGGATCAACATGCTAATGGAGCAAAATCCAAGAAACGGATTCGT
>NC_027753.1:20143763-20145212 GCF_000695525.1 Brassica oleracea var. oleracea | reverse complement strand
TATTAATATTTATGACAATTTCAGAAATGGATCATAATGCTAATGGAGCAAAATCCAAGAAACGGATTCGTGAAATATGCATACCAGATAGTGGAACAACGCACACTATTCTGAGACAAAAGAGATATTTCTCTAATATAAAACCGACAAGAATTGTCGTCAATAGAATATTAGGTCCTGCAGACGTGATTGAAGGAACTGGTAAAACAAACTTTACTTTGCCGAATGGAACAAAATTTTCCATAAAAAATGCTTTATATTCTCCAAGTTCTAAAAGGAATTTGTTGAGTTTTAAAGACATATATTTTCACGGATATGATACTCAGTCTGCAACTGAGGACGGAAAGAAATACATGTATGTAACTTCTGATAAATGTGGTAGAAAACACATATTAGAAAAGTTTCCAGAACTTCCTTCGGGACTACATCATACTTATATCGATGAGATCGAATCAAATCTTTTAGTAAAACGGAACCCAGAAGAGTTCACATTATGGCATGATCGCCTTGGCCATCCAGACACTACAATGATGCATAAAATCATAGAAAGTTCACATGGTCATTCACTGAAAATCCAGGAGATTTCTCAAGGAAATAAAATGACATGTGTTGCATGTTCTCTAGGAAAATTGATCGTAAGGTCATCGCCAACCAAAATCGATAAAGAATCACCAAAGTTCCTTGAAAGGATTCAAGGCGATATATGTGGACCTATACATCCACCTTGTGGACCATTATCGACGAATCATGCATTTACAGAGTATAGCTAATCAGCTACCTGATGCTTTTGCGGATACCAAGACGGTAACTAAATCCCATACACCAGCCGTGAATGCTCCTGCTTGTATCAAAATATCAAATGAGCAAGGAAAAGCGGACGATACACGAGAGTCTAAAACACGCCTGCAGCGTGGCAGACCTGCTGGTTCTAAGAATAAAAATCCTAGAAAACAAATGGATGTCAAGATAAATGACACATCCAAAATAGCAGAAAGTATTTCTGAAGAAACAAATAATGAGGATACTGAGAAAGTTGAGCATCATGAGTCGGAAAGTAATCATGAAATTTCTATCAACTACATCCATAATAAAAGGATATGGAATAGAAATGAACAAAATGATCTTGATGATGCTTTCTCATATATTGTGTCAAGTGAAATAAATGAAGAAATCGATGATCCAGAACCAAACTCTGTCTATGAATGTCAAAAGAGACATGATTGGGAACAATGGAAAAATGCAATACAAGCTGAACTTGATTCGCTTAATAAACGAGAAGTATTTGGATCTATTGTGCTCACACCTGCAGATGTGAGACCAGTTGGGTACAAATGGGTTTTCGTTCGAAAGCGAAATGAGAAAAATGAGATTACGAGATACAAAGCTCGTCTAGTGGCTCAAGGTTTTTCTCAAAGACCTGGAATCGATTATGAAGAAACGTATTCTCCA
>NC_027753.1:20140370-20143138 GCF_000695525.1 Brassica oleracea var. oleracea | reverse complement strand
CTTAATATTGAAAGTGATCCATTTCGACCACCTGAGGAGAAAGAAGAGATACTTGGTCCGGAAGTACCATATCTAAGTGCAATTGGAGCGCTGATGTATCTTGCAAATTGTACAAGGCCTGATATATCATTTGCTGTGATTCTTTTGGCAAGATTCAGCTCATCTCCAACTCGAAGACATTGAAATGGAATTAAACATGTTTTTCGTTACCTCCAAGGGACCATTGATTTATGCTTGTTTTATCCTAAAAGTTCAAAAGGTCAAATGGTTGGTTTTGCAGATGCAGGATATCTTTCAGAGCCACACAAAGCCCGATCACAAACATGATACGTTTTCACGATCGGAGGCACTGCTATATCTTGGCGTTCTCAGAAACAAACGCTCGTGGCTACTTCTTCAAATCATGCTGAGATCATTGCACTCCATGAAGCAAGTAGAGAATGTGTATGGCTAAGATCAATAAGCCGACACATCTGTTCAAGCAGTGGAATTGATGAAAATATAGAGCCAACTATTCTATATGAAGATAATGCAGCATGTGTTGCTCAAACAAAGGACGGATATATCAAAAGCGATAGAACGAAGCATATTCATCCGAAGTTCTTCTCATACACTCAAGAGCTCGTGAAGAAGAAAGAGATTGAAGTAAGATATGTCCAATCATGCGACAATGCAGCTGACCTCTTCACAAAATCACTCCCTACCTCGGTATTCAGAAAACACATCCATAACATTGGAATGCGTCATCAGAAGGATCGGTGACTGCTCATTCGAGGGGGAGCTTACGTAGTTGTACTCTTTTTACCTTACTATGGTTTTTCCCATGGGATTTTCCTAGAAAGGTTTTTAACGAGGCAACAAAGACGTTAAGCGATAATGGATAGTGACACCGGTCCCCAAGGGGGAGTGTTACGAAAGCACAACCACCTTTGTTGAAAAAATAAAAAGATGTGGGATCCGCTGCACTATTTGCACAGTGAATCCTACTTTTTAACTTCTATATAAACGATCGATTCGTTCGTTTATAAAACACACCTCAACTTCTCTTCTTACTTCTAATAAGACACTCCAAAACCAACTGTTGGATCCTCCATCCTCATCTCAGGCCAGCCTCAGCCAACAAATACAGCCAGGCCAGATCCCATGAAGTAATAGCTCTGGAGCATCCAACACCAAGCTACATGCACATGGGAGATGATGGGAGAGCCTTGGTCTTTACGACCCACACTGGTGTCCCCACCTCTCACGCCATGCCTCAGCCATCTCATGAGGATGCATTCATCAGGAAGTCAAACATTGAGGCCTTGATCAAGGCTCTCAATGCAAATTCTGGTAACCAAAGTATTAATGCTTTAAATTCTATTCACAATGAATCACACACTGCTAGGCCAATGATCATTGATTCAGGAGCTTTTCATCACATGATTAGGGATGCTAGACTGATTAGTGATATTAAACCAGCTCTAAGAAGTGTTGCGATTGCAAATGGTGATAGAATTCCAATTAAAAGAATAGGAAATCTGAATCTGTTTGATAAAGAATCTCAAGCTTTTTATATGCCTATCTTTACTTCTAATCTTTTATCTGTGAAAAGAGCCACTAATGATTTAAATTGCAATATTATTTTTAGTCCTAATGATGTGTGCTTTCAGGGTATTGAAACAAGTAAGATGCTAGGCAAAAGTGTGAGCAAGGGAGAGCTGTATTTCCTTGAAGATACCAAGCTTAGATCAGATTCTACTTATGCATTTAATTATGCTTCTGTTTTAGCTAATGATGGGTTAGGGCATGCTAGATTAGGCCACCCTCATTTTCATGCTTTGCAACTGATGTTACCTAATCCATCTCTTAAAAATGAAACTTGTGAGGCTTGTATTCTTGGTAAACATCATAAATCTGTTTTTCCTTCATCTATGACTATTTATGAGAATTGTTTCGATCTAGTTCACTCTGATGTTTGGACTACACCTTGTGTTTCTAGAGAAAACCATAAATATTTTGTGACATTCATATATGAGAAATCAAAATATACTTGGCTCACATTGATTCAAAGTAAAGATAGAGTTTTAGAAGCTTTTATTAACTTCTAAAACTATGTAACTAACCATTTCAATTCCAAGATCAAAATTTTTAGGTCTGATAATGGGGGAGAATACACTAGCAATGCCTTCAAACAACACTTAGCAAAACATGGAATTATTCACCAGACAAGCTGTCCATACACACCACAACAAAATGGAGTGGCTGAGAGGAAAAATCGCTATCTTATGGAGGTTGCAAGAAGCATGATGTTTCACACCAATATTCCAAAAAGATTTTGGGGAGATGCTGTGGTTTCTGCATGTTATCTCATCAATAGAATCCCAACCAGAGTCCTCAAAGATGTCTCTCCATTTCAGGTATTGAACAAAACTAAGCCTCCTATTGATCACTTGCGTGTGTTTGGGTGTGTGTGCTATGTGTTGCTACCAGGTGAGCAAAGGACCAAGCTTAATCCCAAGAGTATCAAAGCTATGTTCATAGGATACTCTCACACACAGAAAGGATACAAGTGTTACCTGCCAGACTCAAGAAGGGTAATGGTCTCAAGGGATGTCAAGTTTGTGGAATCAAAAGGGTACTATGATGAGAAGAGTTGGGAAAATGGACCATCTGATAGAGCAAACAACCTGAAGATCATCCTGGAAAGTTTAGGAATCAGTAAGCCTCAGAGCAGTGAGGCGCCTAGAACCTATCCATCAACACCAGTGGCCAGTGGCTGTAACCAA
>NC_027753.1:20139044-20140313 GCF_000695525.1 Brassica oleracea var. oleracea | reverse complement strand
AATCAACACCAGAAACACCAGAAGATGATTCAGCATCAGTTCATGATCAAGATGGAGTTAAATCTGGAGATTAGTATGATGGTGATCCAGGGCAGGAAGAAGCAGTGGTAGAAGAGCATATTCAACCATTGATGAGGAGTACTAGAGTGAAGAAACCATACAAGTGGGTCGACACCAGAGTATACTTCAACAGTAATGCAGTGGCTCATCCTATCCAAGCAACCTGCTCCTTTGCAAGCTATCCTCAAGAGCATATAGCTTTCATCACCAACCTGGATCAAGAATATGTTCCAAAGACTTATGAAGAAGCTATGGAGGATGATGAGTGGAGAGAGTCTGTTGGAGATGAAGTTGGAGCCATGATCAAGAATGATACTTGGTATGAAGCTGGGCTTCCCAAAGGGAAGAAAGCAGTCACCAGTCGCCTACTCTTCACCATCAAGTACTTGGCAAATGGAAAGCCAGAAAGGAGAAAGACAAGGCTAGTTGCAAGAGGATACACTCAAGTCTATGGAGAAGACTATCTGGATACTTTTGCACCGGTAGCTAAGCTCCACACCATAAGGATTGTTCTCTCCTTGGCTGTGAACTTGGAATGGGATTTATGGCAGATGGATGTCAAGAATGCTTTTCTACAAGGAGAGCTAGAGGATGAGGTTTACATGAGACCACCACCTGGTATGGAAGACATGGTCAAGCTAGGAAATGTCCTAAGATTAAAGAAGGCGATCTATGGTTTAAAACAATCACCAAGATTCTGGTATCACAAGCTGAGTACAACTCTTAATGGAAGAGGGTTTGTAAAATCAGAAGTTGATCATCACTACAAGAAAACAAATTTGTTGCAAAGGAAAAAACTCTTGCAATTCTCTTGCAAATCGTAATTTGCAAGGGAATTGCGATGAAAACATTTTCGTCGCAAATCCATGTTCGCAAATAAAAAACACTCGCAATTCCCTTGCAAATTTGCGAGGAAAAACGTTTCCACGCAAATTTGCGACGCAAGAAGGTTCGTTGCAAATTGCGATGGAAAATGGTTCCTCACAAATTTGCAATAGATTTATGAAACACAGTTTACTCGCAAATGTTTTGAAAAATATTTTTAAAAATATATAATTTTTGCTATTTTTGATATTATTAAAAATTAAAAAATTATAAATCACAAAATACAATGGAAATATATAATACATTGATTTTTTTTTTCAAAATAATTGAATTTGGTTTACAAATAAAAGTTTGGTTTACAATTAAATCTGGTTGACAAACTAA
>NC_027753.1:20137115-20139018 GCF_000695525.1 Brassica oleracea var. oleracea | reverse complement strand
CTTCAAGCCGCCTCCTCGGCCTAACCGGATCTCACAGCGCCGCTCTGTCACACCAACGGCTTTTGCACCACCAACGGCTTTTGCACCACCAACGCACCACCCTTAACCGGAGACACTCTCTGTCACACCACTGCTTATCTTTCCTGTTTCATCACTGCTGCTTCTCGGATCTGAAAAAAAAAAAACAATTACAAATATATAAGAAGATGAAGAGAACGAGAGAACATAGATAAGAGGAAGGCGAAGTGGGTTGACCTGTGATGGTGCTGAGTAGGTGAAGCCAACAGAGAGCTTGACCGAGACGAGTGTGCCGCGCCTCCACCTCCGCTTCAGCGCCTCCTTCGCCACAGCTCCTGCGCTTCACTGTCGTCGTTTTCCTCCAAGCCATGAACTTCGTTTTTGTCTTCTTCCACCCAAACTTCATGTTCATGTAGGGACAAAGAAGAAGAAGATACAAGTGATGAGAGATGGAGAGATAAACAATGTAGATAAAGAAGAAGACACAAGTGATGATAGATTGAGCTTGGTTTTACAAATTTCGTCCAGAGATTGAGAGAAGGTATGGAGAGATTGAGAGATTAAGATGAGAGATCGAGAGGAGAGAAAAAAAAGATGAAAATGAAGATATGGTCCATTCGATTAAAGTGTAATCCAATGGACAGGAATGAATATTTGTCAATCCTTGTGTGAAAGTAGCAGAGATTTTTTACAAATTTGTTTTTATTTTTTTGTTGTCATAACGTATGACAAGAGAGCGCATAGATAGATAAGAGGAAGGCGAAGTGGGTTGACCTGTGATGATGGTGAGTAGGTGAAGCCAACAGAGAGCTTGACCGAGACGAGTCTGCGGCGCCTCCACCTCCGCTTCAGCGCCTCCTTCGCCACATCTCCTGCGCTTCACTGTCGTCGTTTTCCTCAAAGCCATGAACTTTGGTTTTGTCTTCTTCCACCCAAACTTCATGTTCATGTAGGGACAAAGAAGAAAAAGACACAAGTGATGAGAGATTGAGAGATAAACAATGTAGATAAAGAAAAAGACACAAGTGAGGATAGATTGAGCTTGGTTTTACCAATTTCGTCCAGAGATTGAGAGAAGCTATGGAGAGATTGAGAGATTAAGATGAGCGATCGAGAGGAGAGAAAAAAAAGATGAAAATGAAGATATGGTCCATTCGATTAAAGTGTAATCCAATGGACAGGAATGAATATTTGTCAATCCTTGTGTGAAAGTAGTAGCCAATGAGATTTTTTACAAATTTGTTTTTATTTTTTTGTTGTCATAACGTATGACAAGAGAGCGCATAGATAGGTCACAAAATGTTGTCAAGTCCCTTTCATAGTTTAGGATTATATAAATGGTTTTGTTGTTTATGATTTGCTTTCAATATAATTACAACTTAAATATATTAGAATTTGGGTTTGATAATTAAAAGTTTAAAGTTGAAAGATTATATTTATGATTAAAGGTTTGGAGTTAAGAAAATAGGTAATGAGGTATAGATTTAAAGTATGAGTTTAATTTTTTTTAAAACTAATTTGAAAATATAAACTTGAAAAGTTCTAAATTTAAATTAGTAGTTTATGTTTAAGTTTTGTTGATTAAATTTGAAAATGTTAAATTTGGTGTTTTGGATTTTATGATTGGGAGTATAAGGTTTAGGGTTATAAGTGTATGGTTTGGAATATAGTGTTTGAAGTATAAATTTAAGTTTTAGAACTAAATTTTAAGAAATATTAAATTTCAAAGTTAAATTTAAGATTTGTTCTTTAACTTTGAAAATATTAGATGTAGTGTCTAGATTAGTGATTTGGGGTATAGAGTTTATACATAGATTTTAGGGTTTGAGATATAGTGTTTGAGTTAAGATTAGTGATTTTGTTTTTGTGTTGTTTAGTGTTTTTT
>NC_027753.1:20132757-20137049 GCF_000695525.1 Brassica oleracea var. oleracea | reverse complement strand
TATATATATATATATATATATATATATATATTATAAAAATTAGATTTTATTTAAATTTTGAGTAATTGGGGAAAAATGAATTTGTAGGGAAATTGCGAGGATTCCCTTGCAAAATCATCGCATACTCTCTTCACCCTCACAAGCAAGCAAGAAATTGTGGTGATTCTGATCTATGTGGATATATCATCATCACAGGAAGCAACGAGGAAGGTATCATCTCTACTAAAGCTTTTCTTAAATCTAGCTTTGATATTAAAGATTTAGGTGAGCTAATGTACTTTCTAGGGATATAAATATGCCGCTCTAAAGAGGGGCTTTTATTATCTCAAAGAAAGTACACACTTGATCTTTTAAATGAGGCAGAAAAGCTTGGAGCAAAAGTAGCTAAGACACCACTTGAAGAGGGTTACAAAGTCTTGCGTGAGGGGGAGATTGAGGACACTCCTTTTGGTGACTTTAAGCTCTATAGAAGAATGGTTGGGAAGCTGATCTATCTCACCATTACAAGACCAGACATCTGCTTTGCTGTGAATCAAGTCAGCCAGTATATGCAAGCACCAAAGGTTCACCATTGGAATATGGTGGAGAGGATCATGAGATATCTAAGGGAGGCTCTTGGTCAAGGTGTTTGGATGGATTGCAACAAGAGCACTGAAATTGTGGGATATTGTGATGCAGATTGGGCTGGAGATAGAGTGAACAGGAGGTCTACTACTGGTTATTGCACCTTCATAGGAGGCAATCTGGTTACTTGGAAGAGCAAGAAGCAGAAGGTGATATCATGTTCAAGTGCTGAGGCAGAATACATAGCAATGAGGAAGCTGACCAGTGAGCTCATTTGGATCAGAAACTTGCTAAGGGACTTGGGCATAGACACAACAACACCAATTACAATGCACTGTGATAACCAAGCAACCATTCATATAGCTTCAAACTCATTGTTTCATGAGAGAATAAAGCATATTGAAGTGGATTGTCACAAGGTTAGACAAGCTGTGGAGCAGAAGATCATTCTACCTTGCTACACTAGAAGTGAACACCAGCTAGCTGATATCTTCACCAAAGGAGCAAGCACCAAAGACTGTGAGTTCATTCATCCAAGATTGGGACTCATAGACTTGCCTAGATCATGATACTCTTAAGCCACGAAGCATCTACTCTTTTTCCTCTTGTGAGTTTTTGTCCCATTGGGTTTTTCACACAAGAGTTTTTAACGAGGGATGTCTTCATGGGTTCCAAGCTCAACCATACCTTATGGTTAAGCTTGAGTGGGAGTATTGACATAAATATAGAACCAGACTTGAGAACAAGTCACTAGACTTGAGAACAAGTCACCAGACTTGAGAACAAGTCACCAGACTTGAGAACTAGAATTAAGAACCAAACTTGAGAAGCAGCCTTGCAAGTTCAAACTCGTCCAAGATGTGTTCAAAGGTCAACCAGACTGTTGGCAAGATCAAAGACAAGTTGGAGTTCTAAATTAGTTAAAGTCACATGATCTAGTTAGAGGAAAGAGGAAGAAAGAACTGTTGAGGTGTTGTCCCTTTCAGCACATCTTGCAGCACCATTCTTTATTATTTCTCTCTTTGTTTGTATCCCAGCTCTGGGCCTTTAAGTATTGTAACATTGTGAACTAATTGAATCAAGGAAACCAAATCCTTCTTTTACTTTATCTCTCTTACTCTTGAGTTACTCTCTCTCTCTTGTTTTTGAGCATTATCTCTCTTGTTCTTCATTTTCTTTCAAGGGGAGGCTAAATCAGAAGCACAAAGCTGGTTCTGACTCGCTGAGGTAACCTCGTTTAGTTTCAATGCAGCATATCCATCTCTAGAGATTTGAAGCCCATAATTCTTCTTTGGCACATAAGCAGCACCTGCCTGCCTCTTTTGCTTAAAAGATGATTTATCTGATTCCATAGAGGTATTTCTTTGTCCACAAAAACTTTCTAAGCCAATGGACAAAGCTTGGAACATGCCTATTTTGCTTAAAAGATGATTTATCTTATTCCTTAGGGGTTTTTCTTTGTCCACAAAAACTTTCGGAGCCAATGGACAAAGCTGGGATTTATGATCAAGCGCGTTACATACATGAAATAAAGGTGGCAGCCGCGGATATGTGACTGAGATAACTTGAATACCACCATCTTCTCGTTCAACTTCAACTTTTTCAGCAAGGGCTGCATCAAATCAACTACAACCTTGATCTCAGTCGAAGATACTGAAGTGAAAGGTTTGGCATTCACTATTACACCAATAGTTTTGGAGATAATCGGTAATCCTTCATCAGTAAGAAGATCAAAAAGAACATTTGAAACCTTTACCCAGACATGAGCTTTTTGAAGCGATGGAGGATCAAAAGTGAATGAAGCTTTCCATTTTGTCACAAAAAGGGTGAGTCCTAACTTTCAAAAGTTCATGTTGAAGAACCCTCTGCCTTAGAGATTTAGACAGTATATGGAAGAGATAAGTATTTGCTGAGAGATTATGAATAGTAACCGTCCTATCTTTTCCATAGAGGAAGTTTAGAACATCCAAATTTTACCATAAGGTAGATTACCGTAGAAAATCCCAAATTTCGTCAAAGTAACTGAAACCATAGACTTTGGGAATTTAATTGCTGACTTTGAGCGCTCTGTCCAACTAAAAGTAGAAGCTGCAGAGAATTGAAATTTCTCAGTTGGAGTGACTACCTCTAGAATAGTGCCGAAAGTAACAGACGGATGGGGGGGGATGGCAATTAACGAACACCACCGTTCTTCGCAACTCCAAAACAGTTGGAGTAGAACCCGAAGATAGAATGAGCTAGTAAAATCAGGTAGAACCTCTATTGAAGAGGAGATATTCGCTTGAGGCATGCGAGATAGAATCCTTCATAACTACATCAGAGGCGAGAGAAGAAGCGACCTTGGACACATGAGACACATCCAACACTGATGAAGAAGGATCCTAGAAAATTAGGGTTAACAATAGGAGCTAGGAATTTTGACTTTTCGTTTGAGAGGAAAATGCTGTTCGAATAAATGTCTCTAATGCAGTACTTTGTAACCTAGACCCATTAAGTACGACTTCCAAAATCTACAAAAGATACATCCCCTGCGCTACTCTTGTTTTCTTGCTTAAATTGTTAATTTATATATAATGTTTAATATTTTGAACATATAATGGTGTTATAAGATTAAAGTCCATTATGTTTTAGAAAATTGATTTACATACTTTCTTATCTTTTCACTATATGTGTGAGTTATATATCTATGTATGCAATATCTAAACCAACATGATACTGCTCAATATGATTTTATTGAGTGGTGTGGATGATTAAGATGTAAAGAAAATATTTCCCTCTAAAATCAATTCACTAGAGATTGTGTGGATAGAAGGAACCCTAAGAAAACAATGACGTTGGTTCAAATGCGTAAATGAGACATTGTGTTGATGATAAGAAGTTGGGCAAACTGATGTTATTGATCACTAACACTACAAGAAAACGTGGGAGTAAAGACTACGATTTACGACTACAAATGTGTAGTCGTAAATTACCTTCGACTTTACGACTAAGTTACGACTACCTAAATGTTCGTCGTAACTTAGACGTAATTTTGCTACTAATAGTTTTCGTCGCAAATTGGTCGTAAATTAACTTCTCGTTTACGACTACACTTTCATGTAGTCGTAAAGTAGTCGTAAATATACGATTAAGAAACATCGACGCTGTACCATCTGATTAACGACCAATTTACGAGAAATGCAGTTGCACATTGGTGGTTACGTTATTATCAAACGTAAATTCGTTGTAAACCCAAAATCGAAATTTTCCTATAAATATGATCTTCTCTCTCATTCTTAAGATGCACAAAAAAAACCGAGAAAGAGTAAAAAAATGTCTAGAAATATCTATGAGCTTCGGAGTTGGATGTATGCGCATAAAGATTCAAGCGGAAGAGTAACAGAAGAATTTCTCAACGGAGCAGAGATGTTCATGCACCACGCCGGACAGACGTCTCTCACACTAGAAACGGGTAAAATGTTTTGTCCCTGTCGTAAATGCAGCAATACCAAGTTTGCTGCTACTGAAACTGATGTGCCGCAGTCCACAGATCATTACATGGAACCAACTCAGCATGAAATTCAGGACGTTCTGAACATTTCAACCGAGGTTCATGTTTTTCACCGTACCAGACTTGACTTGGATCATGAGGTTTCACAAAATGATCGAAACTTCTTTCTTTTGACTCGATTGGCTCATACTGCACGTACCGGCGACCGTACTGATGGACTGATCGACCCTTTTGATCA
>NC_027753.1:20132243-20132511 GCF_000695525.1 Brassica oleracea var. oleracea | reverse complement strand
CCAACACATTCATTCTTTCTTTGGTGGTTAGCCTTAGATCGTGGGTATATCAAGAGTCATTTCACATCTCTTGACGATCCTTTCAATTAATCTCAGTTCCAGAAGTGCCGTTTGCCTTCTCGGATCATATCCAACACCCAACTAAAGTGATCCTCCCTATCTTAGGGTTCTTCAGTTGGTATCAGAGCCACTTTGGCTGGTTTGTTTTCAAGTCAACTTTCATCTTCTCATCTCTCCACGATTTTATTTTCTTATTTCTTGTTGGATC
>NC_027753.1:20131198-20132174 GCF_000695525.1 Brassica oleracea var. oleracea | reverse complement strand
ATCCAGGGGGAGTGGTGGAAGAGAAACCCTGCTGGCTGAAGAGAAATGCAGCATTAGGACAGTTGAGGCGGATCCATAGCAAAATTCTCTTCATCTTTCTTTCTCTTTTCTTGTTCCCACAAAAGTTTGTTTTGGGTTTTGATTGCCTATCATCCTTTGAACCAGTGGAAAGAACTCTGAGTGATCACCTAAAAATCGTGAGCAAAACACTTTGAGAGTGTGAGGATTTTTATTTGCTAACTCTTTTGTTAAGTGTTTTCAGGATGTTTGGACTTCTCAAGAAATCAAAACTACAACAAGACGTTTACTTTCCTTTTAAAACCAAACAAAGAAACCAAAGGAAGAGACAAAACAAGTTCGATGATGATGAGAAGTGGATCAGGAGTGGTAATTGTCCCTTCACCAAAGCCAAGAGAAGCAACCGTGATGTGTTTGATCAGAATGAGCTTCAGACTTATGCCAGCTTGGAAAAGATGTTGCATATGGCGATTCATGTTGTCCGGCAACTCAAAAAGAAGGGAAACACCAACACTTCTTCTGCACCCAAACAACAAAGTAATTCTTCTTCTCCTTCAAATTTTGATTTGAAAACTAATGTGTTATCTTCTAATAAAAGCAAGGCTGTGAAAACCACAAGCAAGGCTCTTTCTACCAGGTGCTTCAAATGCCATAGGGTCGGTCATTATGCCAACAAGTGCCAAAAACAGAAATCGTTGGTGACTTTGGAGAAAATTGAAACCGAGCCAGAAAAGGAAGACCCTTTACCAATTTTCGATGACTATGCACATGAACCGAAGGAAGGGTCAGGTGGAGAGCAAAACTGTGGTCATAAAGAAGGATCTTCTTCCATTCACAAACCGGACCGAACTCAAGGTGAGCAACGTTCTGATTATGGTTCTTTTGCTTATAATCCTTTTCCTTTTAATGTTTCAGATTTGAGGACAAATCTTTTTGAAGAGGAAGGGAATGATGTGCC
>NC_027753.1:20129400-20130728 GCF_000695525.1 Brassica oleracea var. oleracea | reverse complement strand
GTTTGGAAACATATAGTAAATAGAGGATTTACTCCACATTACTATATCTTGTTTAATCACGGAGAAGCTGATAATAGGAATGAAGTTAGTAGTAGTAATCAGGTTGAAAATGTTCGTAACAGAACATTTACCTTCTGAAAGTTGTAACCTTCAAGAGGATCATATGGTAGATCATGATAGGATGCATGATATGGTTACAGATGCATTTCGTGAAACAAGATCAGTAATAGAGGAGGTAGAAAATGTAGAGGGACCTAATTTGGATGCAAAAAGATTTTATGAGATGCTAGCAGCAGCTAATGAGCCAATTTATGAAGGTTGTAGAGAAGGTTTTTCTAAATTATCATTGGCAGCTAGGATGATGAATATCAAAACTGATCATAGTTTACCTGAAGTTTGTATAGATGCATGGGCTGAGTTGTTTAAAGAGTATTTACCTGAAGATAATCAGTGTGCTGAATCTTATTATGAGATTCAGAAACTGGTTCATAGCCTTGGTTTACCTTCGAATATGATTAATGTGTGTATAGACAACTGTATGATACTGGGGAAAAAATGCAGAATTGTTAGAGTGTAAATTTTACAAGAAGCCACGATATAAACCGCAAGGACGTGGGCGGAATAGGGTGCCGTACCAGCGGATGTGGTACTTACCTATCAAGGATAGGCTGAAGAGATTATATCTATCTGAAAAGACGGCAGCAGCGATGAGATGGCATACAAAACATACTCAGAAGGAAGGCGAGATCAATCATCCCTCTGATACAAAAGCGTGGAAACACTTGAATTCGGTGTACCCTGATTTTGCAAGCAACCCCCGCAACGTGTATCTTGGGCTCTGCACAGATGGCTTTAGTCCATTTGGAATGTCTAGAAGACAATATTCGCTTTGGCCAGTTTTCTTAACGCCATACAATCTTCCACCAGAGATGTGTATGGGAAAGGAATTTCTTTTCATGAGTATATTGATACCTGGGCCAAAGCATCCAAAGAGGTCCCTTGATGTTTTTCTACAGCCTTTGATAGAAGAATTGAAGGAATTATGGTCAACAGGCATGCAGACATATGATTGTTCAACGAGAACAAACTTTACAATGCGAGCAGTTCTTTTGTGGACCATTAGTGACTTTCCTGCATACGGGATGTTGTCAGGTTGGACGACGCATGGAAGGCTATCTTGTCCTTATTGTACGGGAAGCACATACGCATTTCAGCTGAAAAATGGTAGGAAGACGTCTTGGTTTGATTGTCATCGGAGATTTCTTCTCATTAATCATCCGTACCGAAGGAACAAGAAATTGTTTCGATCAAAAAGGGTTGTACGAGAC
>NC_027753.1:20126886-20128130 GCF_000695525.1 Brassica oleracea var. oleracea | reverse complement strand
AGGGATATCAACCAATGATCTCAACAAAAGGAAAGACCAACATTTTGTGAAGTGGTTGAAAACGCAGGTATACACATCACAATATAATATTTAAGGTTAATTATGAAGTTATATATATATATATATGTTGATGATCCAGGTTGATTATGATGATCCATTCTATCCTCACTGGTTTCACAAAATGATACAAGGTCTGGTCGCTAAGGTCACCACATCATCAATGTATTTCACACGAGGCTACACTTTTCACACTTACGGATATGGAAGTCGGCGAGCAACTATGAACTATGGAGTATGTGTGAAAGGTGAAACTGATTTCTATGGAATCTTACAAGAGATCATCGAAGTAGAGTTCCCCGGCCTGGTGAAGCTGAAATGCGTTCTCTTCAAATGTGACTGGTTTGACCCCACCGTCAATAGAGGTGTTCGGTATAGCAAGTTTGGAGTTGTTGATATAAATGCTACACGGAGGTACAACAAATTTGAACCCTACATATTGGCATCTCAAGCAGACCAAGTTTGTTTTATTCCATATCCGAGGATTAGACAATCTGGAATATCTTGGTTAGCCACTATAAAAGTTACACCTCGGGGTCGAGTCTTGACTGATAAACAACCACCTTTATAAGAAGATACCGTAAATTAAGTAGAAGTACCAGAGCAACCTATAAATGATATCTTACTTGTTGATCCATACAACCAGGGATATGAAGAAATTCCAGACGATGCAACAGACGAAGCCCACGAAGATGACTTTGAAGAAAACGATGAAGTGGATGATGTTTTTGATGATGAGTGATCGAGTTTCTATTGTTTTATTAAACACTTTGTATTACATATAATATTTATATAACTTATCCGATCATGTTTGTTCAATTATGATGTTTGTGATTTGGGGTTTGGGGTTTCGCTTTTAGGTTAAAACAAAAATCGAAGCTAATTAGTCGTAAATTACGACTCTCTTACGACTAGTCTAAAAGAAAACAAAGCTAAGTAGTCGTAAATTACTACTCTTTTACGACTAGTCTAACAGTCTAAAAGATAACGAAGCTAAGTAGTCGTTAACTACTACTAATTTACGACTAATATAAAAGGTATCGAAGCTAAGTAGTCGAAAATTACGGCTCCGTTACAACTAGTCTAAAAGATAACGAAGCTAATTAGTCGTTACCTACTTCTAATTTACGACTAAACGAAAACGAGACGATGCTTATTAGTCGTAAAGCCTCCGGCAGTTTCCTACA
>NC_027753.1:20123981-20126630 GCF_000695525.1 Brassica oleracea var. oleracea | reverse complement strand
TTTACGACCACTAGTATCTGATTGGTCGTAAAAAAAAAAGTAGTCTCTCATTGGTTGTTATTAATCTTGGTCGCCCATTAGTCGTAAACTTACGACTTATTTACGACTGCTCATCTCTCATTGGTCGTACATTTACAACGAATTTACGACTAACAGCAAAACTCTATATATACGCAGACCTCGCGAAGCCATTTAGTTGCTCATTACCCTCTCTCTAACAATGACCTCCCATCTCTCTCTAGGTATTTTTTTTTTTTAAGATTTAGGTGGTTAGTTAGTTTAGGTTTGGAATTAGTTTAGGTTTGGAATTAGTTTAGGATGGAATTATATTAGGATGGAGTTAGATTATGATTAAATTAGAATAGGTTTAGATTATTTTTATATAAGAAATTTGAATTGTTTATAACAATGTATTTTTATGTTTGTTTTTTCAGATTGACGATATTGCTATGGCTAGCGGTAGACAGGGAATTAGGAACCTTACTACTAGAAACTCTTACGCGAGTAACTTTCTTCCACAGTCGGATCCATCGGCTTCTACTTCCGGCACTGCATTCGGCCAAGAGAATGTGCCTGATAGCCAATATGCCGATCCGTATGTGCCTCCACAGGCATATGACCCTGAAGCTTACTATCCGCGGTTCGATGACCCTGCTCAATTCTTTCCCCAGTACGATGAGCCTCCACAGCAGCCTCGGAATGAGCAGCATCATCCTCCACACCATCCTCAGCAGCAGTCCACCGCACCCGAAGCTGCTCCAGCTCCTGCATCAGCTCTGGCTCCCGCAGCTGCTCCAGCTCCTGCAGCAGCTCTGGCTCCCGCAGCTGCTCCGGCTCCTGCATTTGTTCATCCAGAATTGATGGTGCTACCGAATGCACCATATGCAAGATATACAGTGGAAAACCTTCTCCAGATGCCGGGACGAGAAGGTTTACGAATCATCAACCCAGATCGACCACCCCACACTTACTGGTAATTTTTAATTTATTAAAGTTTTAATTGCATTTAAATATACTAATTATACAATTGCTCTAAATATAAGTATTCTTTCAAATTTTGTAGGTTTTCGACGGACAATTATGTGGGACAGAGCGTTGGAGATATCATCAGGACAAACTTCCGGGAAGCGCATCCGAACTGGTCTCTTACACCTGACCACGTTCGGAGGACTTGGTTCAAGTGCTTCGCGGTTAGTTTTAAATATCATTTTTTATTGTTTATTTTAAAAATAATTATTTATTTAATTTAATTTTTTTTATTGTCGCAAAAATGGAATTGATCCATTGCTGTCAACGAAAAGGTGAAGGAAGAGTTCTACAAAAAGGGCGATGGCTCGCCTAAAGAACATTGTTGGTGATTGGAAGGAGAAGTGGAGGGTTTTGGGGGACGACGCAAACGAAGCATACTTCAGCAATGACGTTTGGAAGGGCTTGAAGGCTTATTGGAATTTGCCGAAGTCAGTTCAGAGGTCTCTCACTTGCTCTACGGCTCGGTTGACCCGCGATGATGATGGTAACCTGCCAGTACCTCATACTTCCGGACAGATTCCACACGCTAGGAGGGCACTACAAATTGTAAGTCTTCGATCTTTCTTAATTTTTATTAAATATATATTAATTGACTATTTATTTAATGCGTGAGTTTAATTTAAATTTTTTTTATACAGGCTGCCCAAGAAGGAGCAACACCATCGCATCTCTGGCCCGAATATAAAAGATGACACACTAGCATTCTGATGGCACCTTCTTGCATCCTCGAGCAGAGAGGATCTACAACACTGTTGAGGCTCGCATCCAGGAGGTCCAGACTCAGTTGTCGAAACAAAATCCGGAAGGTGCACCGGTCCAGCTGTCAACCGTCGAACAAGCCAAAATTTTTGAGCAGGTTAAAAATTTGATCTCTTAAATATATATGTTTATTTACATTTTTTATTCTTTAAGTTAGTTTTACATATGTACTAATTAAATATCTATTTATTAATTGAAGGTTGCCCCGAAAAAAAGGGGACATATTATCGGGATCGAATCTGTCAACGATGTCCCGAGGGCAAGAGCTGAACACGCTGGAAGAATGGAAGAAGAATCTTCTCTCCGTAGGGATTTGACTGCGGCCAAAGAAGTCATAGCTGATCACAGGGACAAATTTGCATTTATGGCAAATATGTTCGATTTGATGATAGAGACAACCCCAAACATCAACCCGGTTTTTCCCGGCTCTTGCCTCTAGGTGGCAGTCTCTACGTCCGAGCTTTGTCCCCGAGCCCACTTCGGCAGAGCAGGCAGATTTAGAGCGACGTGCGGATGAGAATAGCTCCGGCCTCTTCGACAAAATAAACCTTAACACTTAGTTTTTTCGGTTTTAGTTAATTAGTATTATGAATGTTTTATATTATAGATACTATTATGTTTCTGAATGTTAGATATTTTCTTTTAATTTTATCAAATTTTAAAAATTAAAATAAAAATAAATTTAAATATTTGATTTCAATTAATATATTAAATTTGTAATCAAATACAAAATTCTATAATAAATAAATAAAAGGCTTAATTTACGACCAATGAACATCTAACGTCGATGTAAAGTAGTCGTTATATTACGACAAATAAACATTGACATAGAAGCAAATTGGTCGTAAGTTTACGACCTAT
>NC_027753.1:20119969-20123942 GCF_000695525.1 Brassica oleracea var. oleracea | reverse complement strand
CACATGTACGACTAATACTTTTACGTTGAATTTACGACCAATTTACTTAGTCGTACATTTACGTCTGCTTTACGACTAACGTCTTTAGTCGTAACTTTACGACCAATGTGCCTCGAATAATTATTTACGACCAGCTTCTAACGACCAATTGTTTTTCGAAGATTTTTGGTCGTAAAGCCTATATTACGACCAATAGGCTACTAATACGTAGTCGTTAAGGTCATGTTTTCTTGTAGTGTAAAGTTCTATTATTTAGCTTTTCTCCCTGAAGCAGATGATAGTCTAATGAAATGTGATCAAGGAGAAGTGTGAGAGCTTCAGCCTTCAGAACTTGCAAAACAAAGGGAGCAATTCCTCAAAAAAAAGGGTAGAAACTTAGTTACATATAGTCTTACATTTTGTGATGATTTGCATCTATGTATTTGCCGATCGTACCATACTTTAACCTTTCTACTTTTGCGTTTTTATCACTTCTAGACACAGGCATTTGGTATTAACCATATATAATTCAATAGTTTCTTGCATGTTCTTTTATCAGCATAAATATTCATAAGATTGGAAAGAAGAACAAATTATTAACGTAAAAACAATAAAGTATTAAACCTTTTTTTTTCTTTGCAGAAAGATCATATACATGCATTTGACATTGACCGAGATCTTACATCTAACTAATAGAAGGTTGACCCACATCGGGGAAAAATGAGTGGCTGAAATCCTTTGAAAAGGGATCGCTGGAGAAAGGAAAGCTTTTGACCAGATGACTATCATTATCGATTAATTACTTTACATTAGAAAGTTAGCATTTTTCCAATAAAAGAAGGACAAATCATTGTATTGGAAGTCTCTTTAAATTTTCACAAAGCATCGAATAATTACAAGGAAACTTTCTACCTATGGTCATATATTTTCACTTAAATTAATTGAGCGTAGCCTTCAAAATTACATGACATAAACGATTCGATAACCGATAATATTATATGTATTACGAGGATCTATGTTTAACTGCATTATTAGAACCATCCTACGAAGATCCACGCATGACAGGATTTAGTTGCACCATGTTCAAAATCCCTTGTAAGTCTTTTCTTTGTAGCTTGCATAATTATTTAATAAATCGGTATTTCCGAAAATTAAAACACGAACATACTGGTATAAAAACATTAATGAATCTTTACTTAAACCATTAGACAAAGGAGACGAGTAAGGGGGCTTCCACGAAATTTTGACCATTTCTCGGTTTGTGAAAAGATAAGATTTACCAAACTTAATTTCCAACACAAAGTTTGTGAATTCAAAATGGGTCGGATTCTCACTCTCACTAGTGAGAACTAAATTACGGGATCGGAGCACTTCTTTATCTAGGATTTCGAACTAGTAAGTGTAACAAAACTAAAATTTAACTTATATATACTATATACTTTCCAATATTTGTTCTTAGGTAAAACAAGAACACTCTAAAGATGTATATTCAGGGTATGTATGACGTTTCTGTTAGTAAGACTTCTGGAAAAGAATACCTCATATTCTTGTTTTCTTGACATGTATCCTAAATCTTCGAAACTTTGTAGAAACCCTTTGACCGAGGTGGAAGCTACCAAAGGATGAATCCGAAGAGATCGCATGATCCGGAAAACAAAGCAAATCCTTTTTTTTTCTATCTTTCCATTGAGAAAAAAGTAAAATAATTATTAGGGAATAACTCAGCTTGATTAGGATCAATGCGATCCCTTTGGATCCTTTCTCTAGTTGCTGTGCAGAACTCTTTTTCTCTCTCTAAGTGGGAGCAATGTTGTTTTTCTCCAAGGCCATTGAAATAAATGATGGACATGTTCCTCTTGTTAAATAAATAGATCAAATACGTTTTTAATCTCTTTTTAATTCCACCTTCTCATCTTTCACTTTTTTTTTAATTATTACTATTTCCACTTTGAGGTTTCCTTTGTATTGGTAGTTCAAAAAAAAAAAGGTATCCCCTTCTTTATATTCGACATGAAGGCATTTCCAACAAGCCTCCTCATTTTGAATGAAGACCATCCTGAAAATAAGAGGATGAGGTGATGATTCTTTAATGGTGGCCTTAGATATTTTTTCTTAAAAATTTATAAGTTACAGTATTTTTATTAATAATTAATTATAATCATTTAACTTTAATTTATAAAAAATAAGCACATATTTTTATATGGTATTGACATAATTAATAAACAGATTTAGCAATAACACCAAATTAAGTATAATAAAAAATAAAAGACATAAAATTACATATAAAAATAAAACACATATAATTAAAATTAAAAAAATATATCAAATACAAAACTAATCAATACGATTATTTCTGTAATGCTTCAATATATGCTCAATCGATGCATTTTAAGTAATAAGTGAGCTTCTTTATTTTTTTGCTCGAAGATTACATGCTAAAAACTGTTGAAAACATTTATCTTTGTTTATGGAAATTTCAACTTTTATTGGGGGCATGCCGGTCTTGCATCTCGAAACTGGAAAAATATGAGATAGTTCAGTTACGCATGCAAAATCAAGAAAAAAAAAATTAACTCTAAAAGAAATGAAATTTTTGTTGAAAAATTTAAACTCCATCAATGATATTAACACTCGCCGCTTATCCGAGCTGAACAAGCAAGAATCATACAAAAAGAACTCAGCAACAACAATTTGAAGAGACTGCTCCAAATTTATATCGATAATTTTTTTGATGATCTTGGAGATTCGAGACCAAATTTACCTGAATATTGGTGTTGTAATATATTTTTTTTGTGTTTAATATATCAGCTTATGTAACTTTTATTTTGATGTAAATATTATGATTGTATTATAATTTTTAATTTTTATAAAATCTCTGCAATGCATCATTATTGTTGTGTGAAATAATATGTTTGTATTAATATTATTATATTTTGGTATACAATATTAACAAATATATTATTATTATTATTATTATTATTATTATTTGAAATTAACTTTATAAGACCATAATCATAATATTTAAGTGCTAATATAATTATAGTACTAAAATGCAGCACACAAAATAACAAGCACACGATCATTGAACATATATAAAAAAAAAAACTAAAATGAAAAGTAAAAAGTGTTTAAAGGAGAAAAACAGTCACCTTCAAATTTAAGGTATACTATTCATTTTTTTTAAATTCGAAGAGATGATGATTGCTGAAGTGTAAAATTCCTCAAAAAATGAGTAAATAAAAGCACCTCCATCAATGGTATGAGATGGGAGTTCTCGTAAAATGATTAGTTGTTAATTAAATCAAAAGTGATTGATGGAGTTCTAATACCCTTCTAGTAAAATATCAAAAAAGAGCTTTTGAGATTTTATTGGATGAGTATTAGAACCCCATCAATCATTTTGTTTCAATTAGCAACTAATCAGTTTTTTTAGAACCTCCATTTCATACCGTTGATGAAGGTGCTCTAAGAGACCGTTTGAAATATCAGGAAGGAGTAAAAAAAAAGAAATCTAAAGTTTAGCCAAATTCTGGTGGCCTTACTTAAGCCCCTTAACCCATATCCCTTATATCCCTTATATATTATTTGAGAAGCTTTACAACTTCTTTTTGTAACCACATGTCATCACTAAAATGATTCTTAAAATCATTAAATAAATATATTGGTCCATCTAATTATATAATAAGTTTTTTATTAAACTAACAATAAATTCATCATTAATGTACTTTATTATTTCCTTAAATAAAATTTACGGAATTGCCTAATGTGGCTAAAGTATATATGGCAATTAATGATTTTGAATAATAAAGATTTGATAAAAAATAGTGTATCTTCTATTATATTTGTTTAATTTTAAACTATTAAATAAATAAAACAACCAAAATTACCATATAATAAAAATTTAGATTTTTATGTATATGTTATATTTTGAATTTTTACAAACGGCTATAAATTACTAAAACTGTTAAAAGTCTCACATTCAAATTTTGTGATC
>NC_027753.1:20119524-20119837 GCF_000695525.1 Brassica oleracea var. oleracea | reverse complement strand
TCAAAATTTACTTTGAACAATTTTTTTGATAAAAGTTTTGAACAATCGTTGACAACTTATTTTTTAAAAATTTTAAATTACTAAAACTATTAGTCCCACAATGAAAATTTTGTTATCAGTAATTTAATTTTTTTTTCTATAAAAGATACAAATGATCAAAAAAAACTATTAGTAGAAATCATCATTTAATAGACATTAATATTAAAAATATACTAAAATATATTATCTATATTAGTATCATTTAAATTTAATAACATATCCTATCAAATATAAAAAAAATATTTTTTGGATTAATAAAATGATTTATATGTTC
>NC_027753.1:20115821-20119506 GCF_000695525.1 Brassica oleracea var. oleracea | reverse complement strand
ATGTTCGCACCAATTTAATTATATTTTTAATAGTTACTGACTTTTAATTATTTAATATATATTTATTATTTTATAATATGTAAAAATATTTAATACATATAATAATTTATATATATAATGTTGATTCCGCGCAAGGCGCAGATCTTAACCTAGTGAAATACTATTTTATACTGTTACTATTGTTATCTTCCACTGTTTTATGTAGAGGTGGCCACAATTACTTACCCCGTACGTAGTGTCCGTAAAATTAAGTATTCCTCTCGACCAAGTCGAATAGCAAATCATTTATTTCAGTTACTTGTAGATACAAAAAAAAAATCAAGTACTAAAATAAAATTAACAATTTGATGTTGTTCGTTTACCTGGTTTTACTCTTGAAGAAAATAATTTATCTAAATTATGATAGAATAACTTAATTATATGATAAATGTTATTGTATATACATGATGAGGATTAAAACTTTTCTCATTACGTCTTTAATGTTATCACGCATCAACTTAAGACACATAAGAAATAAATAATTTTTTTTTATAAAATAAGAGACTTGTTTAGTTTGAAATTTCAACAAATTAGGCATTTCTCAAATTCCTGTGCAAAATTTAATTAGCTAAAATAGATACTATCAACTAACTTACAAATAATTATCAAATAATTAGTTTAGAAATAATAAATAGTAAGATGGGGCAATTACTTGTAAATACGTCATTTTAATAAAAATTTGAAATTGCAAGTACTTGTTTCTAACAAACCAAATACAAATCCAGATTTTTATTATTTTTACAAAACAAACCAAGTACCAGATATACCAAAAATGGAAAGTACTCAGATTATACTCACTCATTGTTTTATAAATATATAAATCATTTAATGGGCTTAAATATGTGATTTCTTTATCATTTTGGAAAGTCTACTTAACTACTATACCACCAACACAACCTTATAAAATTTAACACAAATCAAGAAAGTAAACGATGTTAGCAATTAGCATTAGGAGCGTGATTGTTTAAATGTGCTAGAAAATGGTAATTTAAGGCATACAACCTTCATATTTTTTTCATTTCTGACGGAAACATTTCATTTACTTTTTTTTAAACGCTGATTTATTAGGATATTACAATTATGATACGAAAAAGATTACATAGACGATTCGACAACCGACAATACTACCTGTCTTATGAAGACCTACAATTATGATACGAGAAACATTTCATTTTCTTATACATAGTAAATGTAATTGTTGCAAACAAAAATTTAGAGAAATTATATAAGATAACACTAAAATCTTTCATCATAAATATAGCACATAAATTTCAAAAATGACCAAAATATTTTATTAAATAAGTAAATAGATATTTATACCTATGAAATTAATTAATCTTGACTTAATGATTATACCTATGAAATTAATTAATCTTGACTTAATGATTAGATTTGTGGGGTGAGATTTTTGGGAGGGAAGTTTAGGATTAAAAAATTAATATATAAAATTTAAATAAAATACCCAAAAAAGTTAAAATTGAAAAATATATTATTCAAAAATAAGAATTTATATTATTCATTTACCCAAAAAAGTTAAAATTGAAAAATATATTATTCAAAAATAAGAATTTATATTATTCATTTAAATAATTATTTATATACCAATAAAGTAAAGATAGAAGAATATTTTACCTCTTTTAAAAATAATTATTCATTTAAAAATCCTCACTGCCGAATTGGTCTAATGAAGCTGGAGATTAAATCTCAACTGACGCTGCCAGATTCACTGATTTCTTCAGACCTTCACCATCTCTGCCTCACCGGCTCCTCATGGAGGATAACACAAACTCACTCGTTGTACACCGAAGTGTCCGGCTTCAGCTTAGACAGTCTATGCCTAATCACTAACTTGACAGGTTTCGTGGATCAGCTTTTCAGATTCAGTTTCCCCAAATCTCGCGTTCTCCAGCACATTAATGTTGGTGTCATATGCCTTGATTTGACCAAAGTCCCTGCTTTATCAAGTTATCTGGTTAACCTCTACTCTATTGGCTGTTCTGAAGTCTCTAATGGTAATTTTGAGATTCACCTAGTCTCACTGTCTTCCTCACCGATAATTACTCATCAATGTGTTTGAGATTCACCTAGTTTTTTTTTGTGAGCTTTGTCGGTTTTAGAGTTGATCATGCTTGTTTCAGTGTCAAATCAAGTCAGCTAGGACTTCATAATCTCGATGTTGCCTACGATTCTTGAGCTTCTCACCAGAAGTTCTTGCCGGTCAACATTTCAACTTTTACTGTGCATCAACATTGTTTTTTCGACTATCATCAATCAATTGTTATTTCGAACAATAGTTTATGGGTTTCAACTGAAGTATCTCTCCGGGTTCTTGCACTCCTTAAACACATCTATCTACCTTCTCATTGTTGTAGTATTTGTTATTTAGCTTGCCATTGAGTTTACTTCCAGTTGTACTCTTTTAGGTTTCTTGGACCATTAGATTATTATAACCATTCCGTTGACTAAAAATGTCTTTTGAGAAAATTACCGAAACATTTTTACATAACATGTTTTTTAAAGGGTTTGTAAGACATAACATGTTTGAACCTCCAAATTTGCATTCAAAATCTACAAGAAATTGTGTTTTTGAAAATTTGAAATGAAAAAATTACTTACACCACTACTAATATTCAATTTCTATTTGTTTTCACATTTGACGATAACCAACTAATTAATAAGAAACTAAAAATAATTAACGCACTTTTCAATATTCTTGTGTTAAATTGTACTTCAGTAATTTTTATTTATGAATATTCTAGGGAAAGTAGAGCTACTTGAGTTCAAAATTGTTAATGGCCTTTTCTCAAACAACCCAGACAAACAACTTACCCACAAGTTGGGTGGCACTATTAATTATCTGTTTGTCGTTTATAATATCTTTCTATTGTTCTTAGCTTATTTTATTGGAAAGTTATTTTTTTCTTGGTGTGGTCCATCCCATGTTCCCCTTCGCTTTTGGCACCAAACATTTTCTATAGACTCTTCAAATATTTTAAAGTTATCCCCTATATATTAATTGAGAAACATTTGAAAAAATGTAACCTCAATTTTGTATTAATTAAAATAGGCCCCAATGCATAGGTGGCATTCAATTAGGTAGTCAATTACATTCAATTGAAAAATAAGTAGGTCCACATTCGATTTTTATATGTTGTTAGATACATAAGTTGGTCAAACTATATGATATAATGATATGATATGTTATTTTCTTTCCTTAAATCAAACCTACGGAATTACCATAAATGACTAATATATATATATGACAATTAATGATTTTAATAATAAAGATTTGATAACAATTTATATCTCCTCCATCATTTTTTGTTTAATTTTATATTATTAAAATAAATTAAACAATCAAATTAGCTATAAAAGTAAAATTTAGATTTTTTCGTATATGTTATATTTTGAATTTTTAAAAACGACAATAAATGACTAAAACTATTAAAATTATTAAGTTAAAAATTAATGATCAATGGTTTAACATTTTTAGTATAAGAAGATACACATGATTTTAAAACCATATGAGTAAAAAATATCATTTAATAATAAAATAAATATATATATATACGAAATATACGAAAGATTCCTATTGATTTTGTAAAAAAAAGGGGGGGTTATTACTTTCCCCATCAATAAAAAAATA
>NC_027753.1:20113285-20114776 GCF_000695525.1 Brassica oleracea var. oleracea | reverse complement strand
TTTTTTTTGTTATAATAAGTTACAAATGATCATAAAATATAACGCATATGAATTTTTATTTAATAAATATTCAAACTAAATAATATATATATATATATATACTAATGATTTAAAGCAACAAGATTGGCTGATCAATTTAGTTGTCCGGTTGAAATCTTTCAAAAGTATGTGAAAGATTAAAGTCAAAGTAAATATGGATTTAGAATAGTAGTTATATTTTACTAACCAAAATACCGAAAAAAACCGAACCGAATCGAAACCAACCCGATATCTGGATTGAACACTCCTAATCCAAATGAAGTCAAACTATTGTTTCATTCTCCAAAATATAATAAAAATAATAACTTAATTCCGCGCAAGCTGCGGGTCTTATCCTAGTTTAAATTATAATAGAACCAATATTTGATTATATTTTTCTTTATCCTCAGAAGATTGTGAGGAGTAGTTCCAAGAATAAATCATTTTCGTCTAAACTGCCTTATACATTGACACATAGGTAATCATAGGATCAGAATCAAGTCAAAGGTTTGCTCATATGATTGACACCTAATAAAGAAATATTAAACTAATGGAACCAATGCTTCTCCATCGCCTTGCTCACATATAGATACATATATATGTATAATGTTTGATCAAAGCAAAAAAAAATGTATAATGATATCAGTATTCGTTATACTATCAAAGATGCCTATTTCACATCTCAATAATTAAGTTGGATCATAGGGATCACATGTTATCCATATCTTTCATTCAAAATATCACATGCAAAAGCAACACATACAGATTCTTTATTTTCTAAAAATTACAGTTTGGTGAATCAGAGAACCAGAAGGCTAAGGATTTCTACTATTGGCAGGTGTAATAAGTCCATGATGTTATGTGTTTCCAAATGAATCAATCGAGAGTGGTTTACAGTAACAATCATAGATAATAATTTCATAAATGTTTTAAAATATTTCAGAATTCCAAAATGTGAGCATTCTTTAAACATGTCATCACTGCTTGGCTTGGCCAGGAGAAGAAAAAGGAGGATGAGCATGTGGCGTACTGTGTTTCCATCTAGTAGATTATCTTTTATTTCTTTAAAAATAAATTTATATATAATATGATATATAGAGGTAGGAAAGCAAAGAATCTACAATAAATCAGTGCACATGGAGAGTCTATTCTACATAAGGGAGGTATTCAATTTCATACCAGACAAGGAAAATCTTTGGCTATTCCATCTGTTCGAACATGACTCGAGTTACAGCATATGTATGTGCGTTTAACTTTGTACATTTAGTAAGAATCCCTTATATATTAATTGAGAAACATTTGAAAAGATGTAACCTCAATTTTGTATTAATTAAAAGAGGCCCTAATGCATAGGTGGCACTCAATTAGGTAGTCAATTACATTCAATTGAAAAATAAGTAGGTCCACATTCGATTTTTATATGTTGTTAGATACATAAGTTGGTCAAACTATATGATATAATGATATGATATG
>NC_027753.1:20109414-20111743 GCF_000695525.1 Brassica oleracea var. oleracea | reverse complement strand
TATAACGCATATGAATTTTTATTTAATAAATATTCAAACTAAATAATATATATATATAAACACTAATGATTTAAAGCAACAAGATTGGCTGATCAATTTAGTCGTCCAGTTGAAATCTTTCAAAAGTATGTGAAAGACTAAAGTCAAAGTAAATATTGATTTAGAATAGTAGTTATATTTTACTAACCAAATACCGAAAAAAACCGAACCGAACCGAAACTAACCCGATATCCGGGTTGAACACCCGTAATCCAAATGAAGCCAAACTATTGTTTCATTCTCCAAAATATAATAAAAATAATAACTTAATCCCGCGCAAGGCGCGGATCTTATCTTAGTATACAGATTAAAGTGCTTGGAAATATTATCTTTAAACAATTCAGATAGTATTTACTAGAGAAACGTGAAAGGTGGAATAGAATGAGAATTTAAATTTTTTTAACTAAGATTGTGACCGTCTTTTCAATCAAATGATTTGTGTTTGTGCTTTTGTAACTAAGTAGAGATTCTACTTTGGCTGGTAAAAATGCATTTATTTTGATCATATCCACTATGCATAAACTATTAATGGATCTTCAAGGCATATATAGACTAAATGGCCTAAAAGGTTGTTAACAGATAATTAAATTAGTACTTCCTTCTGTCATCGTGACTAGACCTAATCATCATCACGCCAACCCATATGGGTAGGAAAACAAAACTTGTCAAGCAGTTGATCATAGCGCGTACCTGAAATCAATCACGAGAGTTCCACAAATTGTTAGGTTTTATGGACTGCATAATATGCATATAAATACATTGAATCCTGTTTAGTGTAATACTTGAATAAATTTTTTCCTCAGTAATACTTGAATAATTAGGAAAACAGTATCTAATATGATATTAACTGGTCTCAATAAACAAAATAGGCTATATACTTTAAAAGGTTTTAAACTTCACATAACTAATCTATTATACGCATAAATATTTTGGCACTAAGCCATTGCCTACCTTGCTCATGATATAAGCCGGCACGTTGTAAAACTAGTTTTGTTACAGAATTATGGAAATTTGAGATGAGGGTTCCTTTCTAGACTTTTTCTTCTCGTATTGAACATAATAAAACGTATGTTTCAGTTTGTAAATTTCTTTTTTCCTTTTCCAAAAATTTAATATTAAAGATGTTTTGATCAGATAAATTGTATGATACATGATCTTATTGGAGTTAATTATCAATGTACGTACGACATTATGAGTGGAAATGATATTAATGGGAATACACATAGCCAATATGTACAAAGGTTTCAAAAAGAATTTGGTTGTCGGGAAAGAGTGAGATCACAAACAGAAATGAACAAGCAGTTACAATAGAAGTGTAAGATCCTAGAACCACCGCTCTCCTTTCATTTGAAAAATTAAAAATACATCCATTTAATATGTATCATGTATATATGAAATCATATCATCTAAAGTGCATGTATTTGAAGACGCACGTATGGATGTAGAACAAATGTTAGGGTAAAATGGGGATGCGTGGTTTGTAATTGTCGATGGATGAAACCATGAAAGTGAGATATACATATAAGACATCAAAACAAAAGTGGGTCACTTAGAAAAGATCCCAACGTAGTAGACATAATATTAGATGTCTCTTCTTTGTTGGACACCAACCCCAATTCTGCATACCTCTTTGTCGTTCTTTCCATTTCACAACTCATTATTTTTATATATATATTTCAACTTCAGTATATAGATGTGTATAAGCTTGAATCTCTTTGTTGGGTGAAATTTTTTGTTTACTTCGAATTTCATTAATTCATGGGTAATTCATTATACACCTAAAAGTTATGCTTGGAGAGCTTTAACTCGAATGTGCTGTTAGTTAGTTTTTTTTTTTTTTTTTGATTAATATGGGTATCCCAGGCCCATGGAGAAGCCCAGACTAATCTCCAAAGAGAAATGCAGCCCACGGATAGACCCTCTCTCCGGGTATTCAAACGGGCCCTAAAGCATACACTACAAGAAAACAGCAAGGATATTGAGGAAAAAAATCGTCGGAATTTCGTCGGAATAACGTTATTCCGACGACATACCGACGAAACAAGTCCTCGGAAATAATTCCTCGGAATTTCTTCTTTCCTCGGAAATCCCTCGGAATTTTCCGACGGAATTCCGAGGAAACAAATTTCCGAGGAAATTCCGAGGATCACTAGTTTGTCGGAAATCTCCTCGGAATATACCGAGGGACATATTCCTCGGAATATTCCGAGGAATATGTCCCTCGGTATATTCCGAGGAAGATTTCCCTCGGTATATTCCGAATGTTTTTTTATAAACAGATCGATCGATA
>NC_027753.1:20097845-20108123 GCF_000695525.1 Brassica oleracea var. oleracea | reverse complement strand
AGAACTCTCATCCCCTCTGATTTCCCCTATAATTCGCCCCCCCTCTTTCTCTCTCTATAATCATCCGATTTGAACAATTTTGGGCTCCATTCCACTTGATTTTTTGAGCTCTACCTGATTCCTACACTCGTTTTCACCCTAAGACAGGTATACTCCGCGAATCTCCACATTCTGAAATCGTGTTCTTGAGCAATTTTTTGGGTTTTGTGAATTTCTTATTTCCGTGTTGATTCCTTGATCAAATATGCATGAAACAGATGTTTAAACATGGAATAGAACACAATTGTCTGTGATTAACGAGTTTGGAACAGGATTTGAGATTATTTAGGGATTGAGAATTTTTTTCAATTTGTTTTTTTTTTTATCACAACTCGATTTCGCTTTTCATTTTCATGTTGCTTTGAGTTCTTAATTGATTATAACCATGTTGAGAGCAATGATTCTATTTTGTAGAGAATGAAGCGCACGAAAACATCAGCAAAGAAAAACACACAAGAAGCGGGTTCGTCACAGCTGGAGAAGCAAAGGCCAAAGAAGTGGGATAAGTCTGATACCACCCACTACAACAACATGAAGAAGGTAGCCGTTCCGGCTACACAACTAGCATGTCCTGAGACGATGACAATATTGGGAATCCAAGCAGACATTGAAGGACTGTTCCAGAACATGGGTCTAGGCCAACTATGCAACCTCAAGGAACCCACTTATCCGGAGTTGGTACGCCAGTTCATAGCATCCGCATACGTCACCCGTCCCGATGATAGGCATGAGGAAGGTTTTCTGGCATTCGTAGTGCAGAAAGTATACTATGAGGTATCTTTCACAGACCTCTGCGGACTATTTGGATTGAGTGCGGGGGAGAGGACATATGGTCTTTATTGGACTTCAGAGCTGTTGAACTTCTGGGAAACGATTGGCACATGGGTTTATAGATCTTCTCAGGCAAAGGAGTCACTTATCCGGAGCCCAGTACTGAGATATGCGACACGCCTCATTGGCTCATTGCTATACGGGACAACCACAGCCGCATCAGTCACGCAATGGGAGTTGTGCCTCCTGTACCAAGGTGTGAGGCATTTGCTACCGGCATTTGGAAACTCTACATTCCCACCTGCTACTGCCTTCAACATGGGAGCGGTGCTGGCCGCAAACTTAGCAGGATACAAGGGGAAAGTAACCAAATCCAAGAGCAATGCATGTGGATTTGGTGCAGTGATTACTCGGATCCTTAGACATGTGGGTGTAGACTGCAAGAACCAGGAGGTAGCACTGGACAGATCGAACAACATTGCTTGGAACTACCTGGATGTCATTTCTCTAGTAAGTAAGGAGTTCATAGCTGGTCCCCACTCGAGGATCGATCGGGATGGTCCTTACGTCTACGTATTCCAGGACCGAGCGAAGAAAACACTCTACTGCCACCTACCTCAGATCGGTCTCACTTCTCTACTTTCAGAGGCTGCAGTTGAGTTCCTACCCCCTGCTACCGCACTAGTAGACAAGCCATCCTTCTTCACGCCAAAATATCAGACCAAAGGCAAGGGCGTGGTTGATGAAGAAGGAGAAGATGAGGCTGCACAAGCCATTCCAGATGATTCACAACCCCATCAGCTACTCCCATCAGACTCCAGCCAGTACAAGCTGCAAGAGCTTCCACCGAACGCCACTTCGCGCCAGCAACAACATTGGAGAGATCAGAGCATAAAGACAAACAACGACATGCTACACAAGATCTGGGCTGCCATTTCACGTATCAGGCCGTGTCGTTGCCAAAAGGATGATGTAGTTCATCGGGACAACTCTCCATCCAGCTCTGGTTCGGGTTCGAGTGGTACACACAGGGTAAGAAAGAGGTCCAAGAGACCCAATGATGCGGAACATCTGGAGCAGGAGACGAGGAGTAGGAGCTATCACCGGCTATTTTATTTTCTTTTCTATTCTAACGTTTTATGGTCTTATTTTCTGTTAATTTTGAACTGAGTTTTTTTTTGGGTTTCTTAATTATGAGTTTGTATTTCTTTTACATGGTTTCTTCGTTTTATTTGGTTGTGTTCTGAGTAGTTTTTAATTCGTATTCAGCTTTGCCTTGCTAGATAAACCAAATAACTATTATTCGAGGAAAGAGGTTATATCAAGTGTTCCTCGGAATTTCCTCGGTATTTCTTTAAAAAAAATAAAAAAAATCAATGATATTCTGTTTCCGAGTCATCATCACTAGATGAATCTGAATCTGGATCTTGGTGAAACTCTCCAATTACTGGTTCATCCTCTACGTGAACGACGGCTTCCTCTCCAAAGTCGGTTAAATCGACTACAAGGCCAACTCCAGCTAAATTTTCTGCTGCACTACAGTTGCCGGATGTGCTTGGTTGTAGTGGGTCTTCCAGCTCAGAACTTCCCTGAACTCGGCCTCTCGGGTTGAGTCTTGTAACAGTAACCCATGGATCATCTCTGTTCCTTACCCGGGGGTACTTGATATAACAAACCTGTAACATTTAGAAAAATTATAAATTAATACACATGATGATGAATCATTCTGAATAATTAACATTTAATTACCTGATCGGCCTGGGAAGCAAGAATGAAAGGATCATAATATTGCAGCTTTCGCCTCGAATTTACTGATGTAACACCAAATGCATCTGTTCTCACACCTCGATCTGGGGTGTTGTCGTGCCAATCACAATAGAAAACAGTACAGCGCAATCCAACCATGCCCAAATACTTGATTTCCAAAATCTCATGTATGTGTCCGTAGTATACATCATCTCCTGATGCAGAACAAACGCCATCATCATAAGTCGTACTCGAACGTCTCCTCTTCTGAGTTGTGAATGCATATCCTCGAGTACAAAATCTCGGATATGACTTCACAACAAAGTTTGGTCCAACGACCATCTCACGTATCCAATCGTCAAATGTTTCACCTCTGGCCAAACCAGCAGACACCTATTAATAGCACATATATATATATGTTATATCAATAAATGTGAATTAGTATAAATATGTGATAAAATATATTTTAATTTGTTTAAAGCACTCACATAAGTAAACATCCATCCAGTAAATTCTCTCTGCTTCATTTCTTCTAGTTCGTCCTCTGTGGCGTATCTATACTCGAACCGCTTTTCTGCCATGAAAATCCTGTATATGATGACAATAATGTAATTAATTAAGATTTAAATTTCAACTTGTTAAAATAAAAATTTGTAAGCTCATTTATTTACCTCTCATATTGAAGAACGTCTTCGCAGTTGGTGAGCAAATATGTTTGCAAATTACTGCGCTCCTGCTCAGTAAGTCGACGGTCCTTTGGTTTTCCGCTAAGTCGTCCAACGTCTGTGAAAATGTCTGGAACCGTAACATGATATGTTGCCCGTTCGCCTCTATCATCATGCCGAGCAGGTCTTCTGTTTTTGGTCTGAACTTCTGCTGGAAAGTAGTACTCGGCAAAGTTTGAAGTTTCTTCATTGATCATCTGTGCGACTATAGAACCTTCCACCCTACTTAAATTTTTCACCATCTTCTTCAAATGGAACATATACCGCTCATACAGATACATCCATCTATACTGCACAGGACCACCAAGTTCCAATTCTCTTGCCAGGTGAATAACAAGATGCTCCATAACATCAAAAAATGAGGGAGGAAATATCTTCTCAAGGTTGCACTGAATCACGGCTATGTTAGTCTTCAAATTTTCAATACCTTCAAGAGTCACTGATCTCGTGCATAAATCGCGGAAGAAACCACTTATCCCTGCAATTGCTTCATGAACATTTTGTGGTAATAGTTCCTTGAAGGCGAACGGAAGGAGGCGCTGCATCATTACATGGCAATCGTGGTTTTTCAAGCCAGTAAACTTTCCTTCCTTTCTGTCGATACAGTTACGCAAATTTGATGCGTAACCGTCTGGAAATTCCACATCGTTTGAAATCCAATCAAAGAACGCATCTTTTCCCTCTGCATCAAGTCGGTATATGGGAAAAGGAGCCCTACCATTTTCATCAACATGAAGTTCTGAACGAGCACATATATCGACTAAATCCAGTCTTGACTTCAAATTATCCTTTGTTTTACCTTGAACATTAAGGATCGTGTTCATGAGATTGTCAAAAAAGTTCTTCTCAATATGCATGACATCTAAATTATGCCTTAGCAGATGATCCTCCCAGTATGGCAGATCCCAGAAAATACTTTTTTTGTGCCAGTTATGTAGTTCTCCAACAGCATCTACCGGAAAACGCTCATGTCCACCGACTTCTGGCGTCCTTTCTGCACCAAAATCTCTTAGTTGTATCTTCAAATCTTTCCCACAAATTTCCGGAGGTGGACTGTCAAACACCCTCTTGTTCTTCGTAAACAAATTCCTACTCCTACGATATGGATGATCAGGTGGTAGGAATCTCCTGTGACAGTCAAACCAACACGTTTTCCTTCCGTGTTTTAGTTGGAAAGCATCAGTGTTATCTTGACAATATGGACATGATATCCTTCCATGCGTTGTCCATCCAGACAACATATCATATGCTGGAAAATCACTTATTGTCCACATTAGTACTGTCCGCATTTGAAAGTTTTCTTTACACGAAACATCGTATGTTTCAGCACCTTGAGCCCATAGTTGTTGCAACTCATATATTAGTGGCTGAAGAAACACATCAAGTGATCTCTTAGGATGCTCTGGTCCGGGAACGAGAATCGAGAGAAACAAAAACTCTCGTCGCAAGCACAAGTTTGGGGGGAGGTTGTATGGTGTAAGAATGACGGGCCATAGAGAATATTGTCTTCCACTCTTGCCAAACGGACTGAAACCATCAGTACATAATCCAAGGTAGACATTTCTTCTTTCATACGCAAAGTCGGGATACTTTGATTGGAAATGCTTCCACGCTTTTGCATCTGAAGGATGTCTGATCTCACCATCTGTTGAGTGCTCCGCATGCCATCTCATTTATTGCGATGTGCGTTCAGATAGATACAACCTCTGCAACCTTTCCGTCAAAGGTAAATACCACATCCTTTTATATGGCACTGGAACTCTTCCACTCGTATCTTTATAATGAGGCTTTCCACAAAATTTGCATGTAACCCGCTGTTCATCCGCCCTCCAATAAATCATGCAGTTGTCGCTGCATACATCTATTACCTGATACGATAAACCAAGACCAGCTACGAGTTTCTGAACCTCGTAGTATGAACCAGGAGCTACATTATCCTCGGGTAGAATACCTTTTACAAAATCAGCAATCGCATCCACACAGTCTTCAGCCAAATTATAATCTGTTTTAATGCTCATCAATCTTGTAGCAGATGATAAAGCTGAATGACCATCTCTGCAACCTTCGTACAATGGTTGCTTTCCAGCATCCAACATATCATAAAATCTCCTAGCTTCTGCATTGGGTAAATCTTCCCCTCTAAAATGATCATTTACCATCTGCTCAGTACCTACACCATAATCTACATCCGTTCTAATTGGTTCTTCTAATCTAACCGCTGGCTGAGGTTCGCTAGTACTACCATGTTCATAATCAGTTTCCCCATGATGATACCAAATTTTGTAACTTCGTGTAAACCCACTCAAATATAGATGAGTCCAAACATCCCACTCTTTAATAACCTTTCTATTTTTACAATTAGAGCAAGGACATCTTAACTTACCTGTTTTTGCTTCTGGTTGTCGGTGAACTAACCCCATGAATTCGGTTATACCTCGTTGGTATTCTTCCGTAAGCAATCTCGTGTTCGGATCCAAATGAGGTCGATCGATCCAAGAACGGAAATAATTTGAAGAAGACATATTTTTTATGAATCAAATTCGTGTGTAAATAGAGTAAGAGGGAGGATGAAGATATGGAGTGAATGAAGAGGAAGAGGAGTGCTTGTATTTATAGTTTAAATCCTACCGACAGACCGAGGAAATTCCGACGGAATTCCGACGGAAAAGGCTAGTTCGTCGGAATTTCCTCGGAATTTTGTAAAATCCCCCAACGGCTCTCCAACGGCTATAATATTTCCTCGGAATTCATCGGGTTTTTTCGAGGAACACATTTTTCCTCGGAATTTCCTCGGAATATTCCGACGGATTGATATTTCCTCGGAATTCCGTCGGTATATTCCGAGGGAATTCCGACGAAACCCAATTTTGTGTTTCCTCGGAATTTCCTCGAAAATTCCTCGGTATATTCCGACGATTTCATTTTCCGTCGGAATGTCCGTCAGAATACCGTTGTTTTCTTGTAGTGATAGGCCAATATCCGTGTTAGGTGACTAGGATAATTGTGACTTAGTTTCGCGCAGCAGGTGGATCGAACCTGAAACGTGCTGGCGTCTCAGTCCCGTCTCCTTACCACTCGACCACAATCACCCGGTCTATGTGCTGTTAGTTTATGGAGTGTAATTGTAAATTTTGAAATAACAGAAAAATGTAAGTTCGGTTGATCCACAGGCTCAACCAATCTGCTAATTTACTATGTTACATATGCCCGAGTCTTGGTATGTGCAAGAGATGCATTTGCATTGAGCTCAAAAATTTTATGCAGCTCTTTGATTACAATTTAAAGCAATTTTTTTTTAAAAAAATTTGGAGCCATTTTAATAAAATCATTTTAGTTGTTCTTATAAAATTAAAACTTGCATAGATCCAAAAAAATAATGAGACAGATAACATAAATTAACAGGTCAATTAGGTAGATGAATAACTAGAAATCAAATTATTCATTTTCGTTATGAGGTTTAATTGAAGGATATATAGTTTACACAAGCAGATAAATAAATTTTGTTTTCTTCCTTGACAGAGAACCTCCAGCTCCATACATAATTAATTGTTATCTTCTATATGGAATCCAAATAAAAATAAAATAAAATATGAGCAATGAGCAGATCCATGTTGAAGAGTTTTGAGCAGGGAAACAAAATAACGACAATTTAAATAAGAAGGCACCCAACTCATATGGACCTACTTGGGAAAATCTTAGTTGTCTGTCATATACCGTTTATTCTTTTTACATTTTTAAATAATGAATAAATTAATTAAAAAGTTAAAAGACCATAAATGGGCGGCTTCGAAACTGGGTCTGAGCAATATGCATCCGAAGCTATACGATTATGCCAAATCAAACTTACTGTTTATAGTACCACATGTTTATCACTTATACCTTATGCATATTTCATTCGCATATTTCTTTTTTTTTTCTTGTTTGACTTATCATCCAAATTGTTAAAAAGAGACTAATCATCCACACAAAACAAAAACAAAAACAAAATTCAAATATTTTTTTTGTGGAAGAAATAACTCTTTATATATTTGAAAAAAAAATAATAATTAATATACGTTATTAAAAAGGGTTACATACATTGAAGTTGTTTCTACCTTTACTATATTTTTGTGAGACAGAGATCGAGAGTTCGTTATTTTGTTGAAATCTCTAATTTCCTCTTGTTTGAATTTGAGTTTATTTGCAAACACTTATGTTTCTAACATTCTCTTACAATTACTGGAAACTGGAAAAACGTTTTACTAAAAACTTAAACAAGAGCACATTAGATATTTCAACAAGAGAACAGACTAGTTCAACAAGAGAATTGATATTAGTAAGGATTATATAGCGGTTTAGCGGAACGCACCGGTGTGGTAGTTGAACGGCTAGACGTGCAATATTTGAATTAGTTTTTTTGTTCGATTTAAGTTTGTAATTGACATTTGAATTCCCGTTTATCGGGTTGATTAATAAAATTATATATTATCTTTAAAAAACAAGAGACTCACTAAAGATAATAAAGGTAGAAGATAACTCCAATGTACATAACCCTTTTTAATAATATATATTATTTTATTTTATTTTATTTTTTCGAATATATAAAAAAAATTATTTCTTCCACAAGAAAGGAAAAACAAAAAAACAATATTTGAATATTTTTCTGAAACAATTTGGATGATAAGTCAAACATTAAGAGAAAAAAAATATGTGAATGAAATATCTGTATAAATAGGAAACAATTGGGACTACAAACAATAAGTTGGGTTTGACACAATGGTTTTAGCTTCTGATACCCAGGTTCGACTCCCTTTTTTACCATTTTTAATTTTTTATTAATTTTTTTATTAATTAATTCATTATTTAAAAACGTAAAAAGCCACGTAAATGATATATAACAGACAGTTCAGATTCCGTTATATTTGACTAACAGATAATTGGTCAATATATGCAAAAACCGAATTTTATTAGTACGTGTATAGAATTTGAATGAACTAAGTGTTCATGTATGTATTTACACAGTTTATGAGTTCATGTACCGATCTGGACCTACTTGCTTTGCATCAATGCTTTCACCTTTCAATTCTCAGCTCATGTCTTTTTTTACAAGGTATCGCGTCACTACTCTCTCCACACTTCAATTATGATTATTTTTAGTAGTTCGGTAAGACATATTAGGGTTATATAAATTGAATTTTAATTGGGTAAAATATACAAAGTCTATATCATGCATTAAGGAACTAACAAAGACTAATCTATTTTTGGTATATAAAGATTATATAATACATGCATGGCAAGATGAATATAAGACCATTCGATAAAATGTACTCCATATACTCATAAAAGATAAATGTTCTCAAATAATCTTTTTAAAAAAATATACACGATTTATGTTTTCTATGCAATTTTATTAGTTAATAACAAGGAATTATTAACTTCAAAAAAAAATAGCACTGGTTTAGAATTATAGAAAATTGGTAATTACAGAAAATAATACATTTATTATTAAAACTTAGGGGTTATTTGTGAAATAACCAAACAAAAAAATAAAATTAAATTTTTAGAAAGAAAGTAGAGAGAGATAGGAAGAGAAACGGGGAGAGAGACGGAGAATTTGGTTAGTTTGTGTAATTTTGATTTTTTTCTTAGCTATTGAATGCAATTTCTCTAAAATTTATTATGTTATGTGTAAAACACTCAAAAAATCCATTTTTTAGGAACAGAGGGAGTATACTATATGTGCATATATATGTAGCTACATATGTGTACCTAAATGTGTGTTTGTTAGAAAAGAAATGAGGGAAAAACTTTGGTCAGAAACGGAATGACGATATTAAATGTACGGCTTTATGCAAAATTGACTCAAAACTCAAAGTCAAACCTAAAACTAACCCATGCTTTTCTTGGATTTTTCTTTTGTCATATTCACCCCACAAGTTCATATTATTCACGAAAATGCCATTAGTTTTTTTTTCTTTTTTTTCGAAAATGACATTTTTACTCTCTCAACCTCATCATCTTCAAGTATTTACAAGATTGTCATTACAATCAATACACCAACCACCATGAACAACCAATTTGAATCTCTTAATGCACCTCAAATCGATTTACACTCTCTCTTTCTCACTTGTTATGAACTAAAAACAACATCTCTTTCACTTTTCCTCCATATTCATCCAAAAAACTCAAGCTTTTGATTCAAATTTTTTTTTTATGGTTGATAAAGCCATTCAAGCATACTATTCTTGGTGGGTTACTTTCGTTTGAGGTTCTAGGTGGTTGGAGAAGACTCTGTGTACTAAGGAAGTCATCTCACAAGTTTAAGGTATGAAATTGAAATTTTTTCCAGATTTGTTCGCGTAGAAGACTTACCCGTAAGTAGTCTGGATGTAGAAGACTTACGGGTAAGTCTTCTGGTCAAACAAACGACTTACAAGTAAGTAGTTATCTTTGTTTGTTAAAAAAAAACCTAGGATAAACGGGTTAGTTTTGCATTTGACCGAATTGTGTCAGATATTTGACTTTTCCTGGACGACTTATCAGTAAGTCGTCTCCGGGAAAACAAAAATTTCAATATTTTAATAAAGCTAGACGACTTATCTGTAAGTCGTCTCAGGTTACTTTTGCAATTGGAAAATAAAACTTAAATATTTAACTTTTCCCAGACGACTTACGCGGAAGTCGTCAAGTAAGACAACTTACTTGAAAGTCGTCCAGGATAAGCAAAATCGCCCAAATTTATTTCCTAGATTCTGGTCAAACATTGCTTATCTCGGACGACTTTCTCGTAAGTCGTCTACCTGTGCGACTGTCAAGTAAGTCGTCTGGGTAAAGTTAAATATTTAAGTTTCTTTTTCGAATTGCAAACTAACCTGAGAAGACTTACAAATAAGTCGTCTATCTTTAATAAAATATTGAAATTTTTGTTTACCCAGAGACGACTTACTGGTAAGTCGTCCAGGAAAAATCAAATATCTGACACAATTCGGTCAAATGCAAAACTAACCCGTTTATCCTA
>NC_027753.1:20095979-20097489 GCF_000695525.1 Brassica oleracea var. oleracea | reverse complement strand
TAATGTCAAAGGAGCGAGAATCATTTTTTTGGGGGAAGGTTCGACACATGCTGCACTTCTTGCAATGGCTCAAGAAGATTAAAACCTGGACATGAGCACAGAATCTGTGGAGATAAGTTACTCATTACCAGCAGAAATGATGATGGCTCCAGACACCCCTCATATTCATGTTATAAGTGATAGAAAAGTTCGAAACTTGCTCGAGATAACCAAAACGCATGGAGTACGGCTTTGTGTATCAAGTTGTAGCAAGGTGGAAATGGTTTCAGAGTTCAGGGAAGAAGATGATGAAGCTGATGAAGCTGATGAAGCTGATGAATGTTTAGAAGATGATGATGATGATGATTTGGTTGAAGATGAAAATCATGACGGGGAGGAGGACGATGGGGATGAGGATGCTGGTATCTCTATTGTTGCTGAAGCGGACGAGAATGGTGAGGATTACAGTGTTTATGGAAAGGTTGAAGATGAGGATGAGGAAGATGATAATATGTGTTTTGAAGATATCAAAAAGATTGAAGGAGGAAGATCGAATGGTAACAATATCTATGTCAACCAGAGTTTCGTTAGCAAGGATGCACTGCTTTCAGAGCTGCGGTTGACAGCAGTGAGGTTTAAGTTCTCCTTCAGAATATACAAGTCAACGAAAACTCTTCTTGTGACAGCATGTCCCGTTAGTGGTTGTCAATGGAAGATCAAAGTGAGTGTGAAACATGGGACAAACACGTTTTGGGTAACAAAGTATGTGGAAAAACATACATGCTCAATGGGAGACTGACTCGCTCAGCGGAGACACTGTACTCCGAAGTATGTTGGTAGGCTTTTCATTGATCGTGTTGGAATCATTGATGGGTTGAATCCGCAGCATATCACTGATGCAATGAAGAACATGTTTGGCATGACGCTTGATTACACCACTTCATACAGAGCACTTTTATATTCACAAACATTGGTGAGAGGATCAGCAGAAGATGGGTATTCGCGTCTGCCATCATATCTCGAGCAAATCTCCTGAGCAAATCCCAATTCTATCACGGCTATAGAACTTGATTCTATCAATAGATTTAAGTATCTATTTCTCTCTTTTGGAGCTTTTATCAAAGATTTTAAGTATCAGAGAAGGGTCATTATGGTGGATGAGACTCACCTAAGTGGGAAGTACGGAGGTGTTATGTTAGTTGCAGCCACACAAGATGAGAATTTTCAGATATTTCCATTGGCTTTTGGGATCTTAGATGCTGAAGATGAACCTTCTTGGGAAGGGGTTTTAACGCATCGCTGAATCTATTAATTCCGCTCTGAAGCGAGCTAGAGGATTTCTAGTTCAGTTCCTGTTGGAGTTCATAAGGGAGAAGCTAAGAAAGTGGTTTTGGAAAAGGAGAGAAGATGCTTTGAGTCTCCCAACTCAACATAGTCGAGGTGTTGAATACTTGCTTGTTGTTCGATCGGAAATAGCGGATACGATGACGGTACAACCAATTGATGGATGGCGATTCTTTGTGAAAGGTGG
>NC_027753.1:20093476-20095895 GCF_000695525.1 Brassica oleracea var. oleracea | reverse complement strand
TGGTTTGCATATCTCCACACTTGTATGTCCAGTGTACTCAAAGGAGTTTCTATTTGCAGGATACTCAGAGAATATATATCCTTGTGTTAGACAACAAGTTGAGGAACGCACATGCTTTCCTCCGGATGTAAAGCGTGGTCCGGTAATACAGAAGATATCAAGATGACAATCTTGGTTGGAGCTATCCTGGATGAGAGGACGCAAACCCCAGAAGCAACACATGGTTTATAGATGCTCAAAATGCAAGGAAACTGGCCATACGAAACCACAATGTAAGAAATGACGTGGACGACCTTCAAGTAAGTGGTCCAGAAGATCGTCCAGTTAGTCGTCCAGGGTTTTTTCTTCCAGAAGACCTTCAAGTTAGTCGTCCAGTGTTTAGTTTTCCAGAAGACCTTCAAGTAAGTCGTCAAGAAGATCTTAAAGTTAGTCGTCCAGGGTTTTTTCTTCCAGAAGACCTTCAAGTTAGTCGTCCAGTGTTTAGTTTTCCAGAAGACCTTCAAGTAAGTCGTCAAGAAGATCTTAAAGTTAGTCGTCCAGGGTTTTTTCTTCCAGAAGACCTTCAAGTTAGTCGTCCAGTGTTTAGTTTTCCAGAAGACCTTCAAGTAAGTCGTCAAGAAGATCTTAAAGTTAGTCGTCCAGGGTTTTTTCTTCCAGAAAACCTTCAAGTTAGTCGTCCAGGATTTTTTCTTCCAGAAGAGCTTCAAGTTAGTCGTCCAGTGTTTAGTTTTCCAGAAGACCTTCAAGTAAGTCGTCAAGAAGATCTTAAAGTTAGTCGTCCAGGGTTTTTTCTTCCAGAAAACCTTCAAGTTAGTCGTCCAGGATTTTTTCTTCCAGAAGAGCTTCAAGTTAGTCGTCCAGTGTTTAGTCTTCCAGAAGACCTTCAAGTAAGTCGTCCAGAAGGTCGTCCAGTGTTTAGTGTATGTATTAAAAAATTGTGTTATGAACTTATCTGTGTAAACTTCTTTGTCAAATTGCACTACCAAACAAATTTAAGAAGGTCTTGCCCTTTATATTTTCCGAAAAGTTACAAAAGGTCACTGCACAGAAGATTTTCCAGACTACTTATAGGTTACGAAATAGGGATCAAGTTCAAATACACACATCAGCCTAATCTATCATACAAATAATCTAACGTAGCATGTTTATAACCCCTCATACACACCCAGGTTGGCATCATTGTCCTTGTTTTCGAACTCATGCGGGTCAGGAAGCTCTTGAAATATATCCACCGCCATCTTATCTCTCATAGTGTTCCCGTTGGGCTTAGCAAAGTCTTTTTTTACTAAACTTTATCCCAAGAGCATGACATTCAATGTACTTTAGAGAGTACACGCTACAATCACCCGCTCGGGCCGGAGGTATATTGGTCGGTCTCTCATATGTGAATGGCTCCAGGCTGTATTGGGCACGTTGTTCGTCTGACGAAGCTCACTCAACAAGCAGATAAGAGACCATGTAGAGAAAAGTCTCCATTACCACATCTAGTTCTTCTTGGGAGATACTGGAACAAATGATGTCCCATACGACTATGTGCCTCTTAGGGATCGATATCCACATAGCAATCCAATGAGTGTCAATGTAGTTCACTGGCGCATAGACATCATCAATATCCATCCCCCAAACCTTGTTCGATTGGCAAAATGATGGTATAGTGCCTGCTTAATAATTCCACGCCCCACCAGGGAGTCTTCTTTCTAAACCGTTCTGATCGGACTCCGATTCCTTAAAATCCTTGTAGTTGAATCTCCATTGCTGAACAAAGAGATGATCAAGGAAGAACATTCTCTCGCTCCTGAAATGTTGTGGGTTAGTGTCGTACCTCTTCCTCAGCACATTAATCCAAGCATCAATATGCTGCATATAAAATAGGGTACAAGTCAGAGGATATCAGACGACTTACCAGACGACTTATTGATAAGTCGTCTACAAAGAAGACTTATCAGTATGTCATACAAGTCATAGCAGAAGACTTACATAGTCCTCCAGCCGCACTAAGGAGGTCCGGAGGATTTGATACCACCAAGTTCTACTTGTACGTGGTTTTTTATCGAGAGGTGTTCTATAATGACTGCAAACAAAAAATGTTGAAAAGCAATCAGTTTTTGTAGACTAAAGCAAGCTATTATGGGAAAAGCAAACACGTACCGACAAGTTTTCAACCAATCAGCGAGCTCCTTCAAATTCTACTTGTCAATTGGTGCAAAAGGATTATATCCTGGATAAAACTTTTTGTTTAGAATGATCACTTTGGCCGTGCTGTTTGCCGTATAAGAAGATTGTTGTGAGGCAGCAAGTTTCCTTGTTCGATCACTCTTTCCACGGCAAAGTGCCAAAGCAGCATCCCTCTTTTCCAGATATCTAGCATCCTCCTTCTGTAAATCTGAAACAGTGGATTGATTTTTGTCCAATAGAACAA
>NC_027753.1:20091994-20093446 GCF_000695525.1 Brassica oleracea var. oleracea | reverse complement strand
ACACTTTCACTCTGCAATATACAAGATGGGTTTATACAATAATAACCAAAGATCTATTTCAAACAATAATAACCAATGAGTGTCTTCAAACATGAAACAAAATACATATATAAAATCCATACACTATAAACAAAGCACACATGTTCTGACATACAAGAAACAAAGCAAATGCAACTTTTTAGTTCTTATTCTTAAGACTTTGTCTAGTCAATCTCTTGTTGGGAGATGATTCGTTACTAACCCCGGGTTCGAGCGTTGGTTTAGGTGGAGGGGTAGTGTTTTGAGCTCATGTCCCTTTCCGTTTTGTGGTGATACCAACCTTCTACTCCACAGCTTCCACCCTTTCCGACAGATACTTGATCTCCTTAAGGCACGCCCCAAACCCTTCCCTAATGGCATCAACTATGTCCTTGAACATGGTTTTAATATCCTCTTTGGTCAACCCACCAACAGTCGTATGAACCTCTTCACTAGTCTCTGAAGCTGCCTCTTCACTAGCCACTGCAGCTGCCTCTTCACTAGCCTCTTTACGAGCTTTCTTCCGAGGTCTTGGACAGTCTTCCTTCACTACTTTTTTCTTCGCTGGACTCACAACCGCCGGCTTTGTATTGACCCAAGTACCGGTGACTTCCCAGCAATCCATGGTCCACTTCCACGGTTTCTTCACAAACATGAGTTTAATTATGTTCTCCGCGGGCGTGTCCTCAACATCAAACTCCCATTTTGGAAAGATTTCACCAATGTCCTTCTGAATAAAGTTGATCTTCCTAGTCTGCAGTAAATAGAAGATATGAACTTAGATATTTGACGGATTAAGAAAGATGGAAAGAAAAGACTTCGCAGACGACTTAATTATAAGTCTTCTACTAAGTCATCCAGTTGGAAGACTTATCAGACGACTTAATTATAAGTTTTATGCGAATTCATCTAGATTGAAGTAAATACCTGACTGAGGATAGCCTCTTTAAACTGTATGCGTCATTTGCGACCCTTGTAAGCCAGTATCGGTGGAGACGGATTGTTTGGGAGAGGATTACCATAATTAGCACCCAATTCCGGCAGATCTGTGTACACCCAGAGCTGGAGAGCTTGCGCAAACCCATTAATAGTGTAACAACCCAAAATATCTCTGCCCTTCACAGAGTCCATCAGTACTTTAAACGCGACTCTCCCCCATGGATAATTCTCAAACCGTTCTAGCTCCATCACTAGCCTTGCCAGGCTAACCTGTGTAGGGGTTGAATACTTTCTCCCTTCAATGTATCCAGTTAAGATGGCAAGGTATGCGAGCCTCTTGCGATCATCCCGAGACCACCTTTCGCATCTCTCAAATGCTGCTATTATCTCCTGAGTATATGGCCCAGCTTCGATATGAACTCCCAACATCTCCCAGAAAGAAGTCAACTCCTTTGTAACAACACAGTGAGGTCTCTCAAGGTCCTCGATGTACTC
>NC_027753.1:20091718-20091963 GCF_000695525.1 Brassica oleracea var. oleracea | reverse complement strand
AACAGTGAAAACCTCACAGGTTGTGGACCAACGAGACTCCACAGCTAATACTTCTTCTTTATGTCCAGCTGGAAACCGAGCATGTAGTGAACCAACCTTGAAGCCCAATCAAATCCCTGCTCTTGGAACTTGATGAAAACTCCCAACTTCGACTCCTTCAGCTCTTCATATTCGACATCATGAAGAGCTTTCTTTAAAGTAGTATGCAACGTCCAACAAGTATGATACGAAATGCTATGCACTAT
>NC_027753.1:20084151-20091519 GCF_000695525.1 Brassica oleracea var. oleracea | reverse complement strand
CAGACGACTTAATTATAAGTCTTCCAAGACTTCCAGTAGAACATTTTAAAGCCGATCTGAAAATTCGGAGAAGATATAGTCGCCTTCGACATAGGGGTTATATATCTTCAAAAATAGACGTGAAAAAAGAACGAGTGTATAAATTGATAGAGACAACGTTTTATGTTCATCTTTTCCTCAATCAATCACTCGACAGTATGAGATATAACTTACCGGCAGCGGAGTTCAACTAGACGCCTCTGAGAGAATGTGCGCTAGGGTTTCCTTTCAGATCTTAAATAGAGGAAGCGGCTGTGAGAACGGTGGTGAGAACGACGGTGATAACGGCGGAGAGATAATCGGCAGTGAGAACGATGGATTAGAGAGAATCGACGGAAATCGCCTTCGAAATCGCCTTTGAGAGAAACGGCGTTAGGATTTTCTGAATTTCTTGAAACAGTGAATAAAAAAAAACACCTTATATATGGCCGGTAAATAATCCGGTTAGGTTTAAAAGTACATTAAAAAATTAAAGGTTCGGTCCGGTTTGGATGACTTACTAGTAAGTCGTCTGTTGAATACAATACATCAGACGACTTACTAATAAGTCATCCCAGACCCTAAATTTAACCCCTAAACTAAATTGACTAAATTAACTAACTAACCACGTTATAAAGCCGTAGTTATAATTAAATAGTGTTTACTATACACATAAATAAACACACTTATGTAAATGTTAAAGATTTCAAAAAAACATTTATGCATTCCAAAATCTAACCCTAAGAACACATACAATACTACAACATATGTTGGCAAAACCTAAACCAAAGAATATCATGACTCACTACTTTCACTCATCTATGTTGAAAATAATTAACTTTTGTAATATCTTAATTTATATCTCTTAAAACATATGTTAATTACATGATTTCAATTTTTCATTTATCAAAATATTTTTACAAAAATTTTAAATTATTTCTAAGTAGAACTAGTCCAGACGACTTACGGGGGTTAGAAACGTAAAAAAATTTTGGTTTTTTTTGTTTGTTCACAAGAGGCTAGTTGTAATTTCAATAACCTTTTAGGTTACTTGTGCATTTAATTCAAGTTTGGGTTTACTTTTGCATTTAAAATCAAGTTGCGAGTCATATTTGGCAATTTTCCCTTAGTATCATTCAAAAGCTAGCTAAGAATTCTACGGGGACCATTTATTCATTTACTTTCTAACAAAGATATCGTCTTTATTTAACTTCTCAACATATATAAGCTTTCAAAATTTAATATATATATGATCGACTAAGATAAAACTATATGGTATAAGTTTTTTTTATAAAAGGCTTTTAGTCAAGGAAATCTGTTTAACATTACAAAATATTGCGTAAAGGAAATTAAAGAAAGAACCAAGAAGTGAAAGATAGTGGAGGAGGATTGAAAGAGCAAACTAGCCTTAACCAAGGATACATTAGCCCTGTTCGTTTCTTGGCGCTGACTCAGGTAGTTGCGTCAAAAAATTAAGTCTTTAATGACAGAAACACACAGCACCTGTGAAGATTCACTGATTTCCAGTCACTGCTGCAGCTACTAGCCAATATAACGGACGCGAAATAAAGCAGCGTCATCAGTGTCTAAATTTTTGCGTCTCCGGCAATGTATTAGCCATTACTTTGGATTTTCTGAGTCTCCAGCTTTTTTATTTTTGTCTTCGTCACGTCACGGAGCATTTTGTTGACGCAGCCGCCGGATGCGGCGTCTATGAAACGAACATGGCTATTAAGTGCCAAGCAAAAGAGAAAGAAGCTTCTCACCCGCTGCATTAATTTCCCAATTTCATCATGGCTTCTCACCATTCAGAGAGTCCTATGAAAGATAGCTGTAGACGAACGAATCACTATATGACATATATATATATATGTTACATGGATATGTCAAGGTTCAAATTGAGAGATATCAATCCAAGTCCCACATTGGAAGTTTAGACAAAGAGTGTCTAATATATAAAGAGATGTCCAACTCTAATTAGTACGAGACCTTTAGGGAATGAGCCCAAAAGTAAATCTATGCGGACCAGCCAATTAGGCCCAAAGTGGACAATATCGTACTAATCGGATAATATAGAGTTGGACATGAGATTTCACAACCCCAACAATTGGTATCAGAGCGGTTGACGAGAAATCTGCAAGAAGACCAAAATACCCTTCGAATAGGAATGGAACCCTTCAAGGTGGAAAGGGAGGTTCGGCAGAGATTAGTCAGAAGATCCTGGAATTGTGGGAAGAGCATCCTCAAAGCAACTCAAAGTAACCTTACGACTAAGGGTGTCGAATGTCGAAGATGCAAAAAGGCACCGAGATGATTCGCTAGAGAAAAGGGCACAAGGTGTGTGGTCTCCTTAGCTTGAAGGGGAGAATAAGAGATGTAAATCCAAGTCCCACATTGGAAGTTTAGACAAGAAGTGTCTAATATATAAAAAGATGTACAACTCTAATTAGTACGAGACCTTTTGGGAATGAACCCAAAAGTAAATCCATGCGGACCAGCCAATTAGGCCCAAAGTGGACAATATCGTACTAATCGGATAATATAGAGTTAGACATGGGATTTCACAATCCCAACACAAATTCTTATTGTCGAGATTTAATGGATATATGTTCTTATTTACTGCATATATAGGCACGGTTTTACTTACATGATCTGTCTCTTTGGTTGTGAAGTTTAGCGTGAACGAGTTTACATTTAGGCCCTGTTCGTTTGTACATCTGGAAGATGCATCCAGTTGGTCCATCTAGATGTCTTATCCAGATGCTCCATTTGGGTGTTGTTCGTTTCTTCATTTCGTCCATGCATCAAGATGAATCATCTGAATGCAACTATGTTCATTTGCTTTTCATTTTTTTCACTTCCATATGCATCCAGGTGGACTTGTTGATAAAATGACTAAAATATAATTTTTTTACGTTTCGGCGAAAAATAGCATTTTTACGGTTTTGGCCGAAAATATTTTTGCGGTTTTGGAGGAAATATGTGTTTTTCGCGAAAAAGTGCATTTTTATGGTTTCGGCGGAAAAATACGTTTTATGGGTTTGGCCGGAAAATGAGTTTTTGCGGTGTGGACGGAAAAAGTGTGTTTTGAAGTTTTGGCGAGAAAAGTTTTCTTCGCGATTTTGGCGGGAAAAGCATTTTTGCGGTTTTGGCGGGACGGTTTCGACGAGAAAATATATTTTTCCGGTTTTTGGCGGGAAAATACGTTTTTCCGATTTTGGCGGGAAAATACGTTTTTCCGATTTTGGCGGGAAAATGCGTTTTCCAGTTTTGGCGAGAAAATGCGATTTTCCGGTTTTGGCGGGAAATACGTTTTTCCGGTTTTAGCGGGAAAATGCATTTTTCCAGTTTTAGCGGGAAATGCATTTTTCCGGTTTTAGCGGGAAAATACGCTTTTTCGGTTTTAACGGGAAAATGCGTTTTTTCGATTTTGGCGGTAAAATGCGTTGATCCAGAAGTACTTACGGCTCAGTTGAAGGACAAGGATGATCGCATATCTTTGTTGGAGACCCAGATGGCGGCTCAACAGGCGGGCTATGAGGCACAGAGGAGGCTGAACCAGCAAATGATGGAGATGATGCAGAGGATGTACCCGAACGAGGTGTTCTCGAACGTGCCAGACCCGTAGTTTGTACAACTTTGAATATTATCTAATATGTTTTCAATTTTAATTTTAATTTTATATTTTCGAATTTAAATTTCAAAAATTTTATTTTTTAAAAGAAAATTAATTTTTTTTTTTTAAATAATTTTTTTTAAAAATTCCGAGGAAATGAACCCTCGGAATATGCCGAGGGACATGTTCCTCGGAATATACCGAGGGACATGTTCCTAGGAATATACCGAGGGACTCATTCCTCGGAATTTTCCGAGGGCTCCGATCCTCGAAAATTCCCGATGAAAATTCCGAGGAATATTTCGTCGGAACTTCCGAGGATTGGACCATCGGAAAGTTCATCGAAATATCCCGAGGAAGTTCTCCCTCGGTATATTCCGAGGAGCTTTCCGACGAACTGATGGTCCTCGGAGTTTCCTCGGAAATTTGTTTCCTCGGAATTCCGTCGGAAATTTCCGAGGGATTTCCGAGGAAAAATGAATTTTCGAGGAGTTATTTCCGAGGACTTGTTTCGTCGGTATGTCGTCGGAATAACGTTATTCCGACGACATACCGACGATTTTTTCCCTCAGTATGTCGCTGTTTTCTTGTAGTGAAAATCGCCATATATTATATATAAAGCTTCCAGATACGATGGAGTTAAATCTCCAATTTTCTACTCACTAATCCTCTCACACCATAATCTTTTGTAAAATATACCTTTTGTAGGTTTCGGTTATGTTTGCTAATTTGTAGAAACTATAAAGTTAATTTTAGCTCAGTTTAATTATTTTTCAAATGGACATTGCTGATTATATTATTTTCAAAAAATTAAAACCCAACAACTCAGTCTAATTTTTATTTTGTTTGTTGATATATATAACAAAACAACCAATATTACAATTTTAAGAGTAAATAAAACATGCAAAAGTTTGTTTGTATAAATTTTATAAAACATTGCTCGTTTGTAAAAGCTTTTAACTTGCAAAAGCGTATGAGTCAAAAGACATGACATGACTCACAAGTTTTTCTAAGTACTTGGAAGAAGACCCATCTTTACTTAAGCAAACATTAGCTCTATCTTTCCACTTCAAGCAACTCTCTCTCATTTCCTCTCCCATTTCCTTTCTTAATAACTTCTCAATGTCCTTCCTATCCAACTTACTTCTCTCTAGCATCATCCCAACCTGCCACACATCAACAATGTACCTCGCGTTCACACGTTGGTCTGTAAAACATGGCGTACATATCATTGGAACACCTTCACATATGCTCTCTAGCGTTGAGTTCCATCCACAATGTGTCCAAAACGCTCCTACTGCAGGATGCGCTAATACTTCTAACTGATTCACCCATTTCACAATTTTCCCCTTCTGACCAATGTTTTCCAAAAACCCTCAAGGCAATGACTCGAGCCATTCAGTCCCTTGGACCATCCCCGGCCTAACCACCCACAAGAACGGCTGTTTAGTATTTCTTAAACCCCAAGCAATCTCGAGAAACTCCTTCTCCTCTATATCTGCAAGGCTTCCAAAACTCACATAGACCACAGTCCGCGGGTCTTGCTTGTTGAGCCAATCAGTTGTTACATGGTCTTCTTTGTTCTTTGTCGTCGGTAAAATATTTTCGCTATGTTTGTAAAACGGTCCGACCGGAAAGATGGAAACTTGAAACTCGGTACTAAAATTCATGAGTACGATTCTTTCAAGATCTTCGAATGTGTTCCATATGATTCCTGAAGAAGACTTGGCTCCTTCCACCATGTTGTTAACTACCCGGTATAGTTCCTCCGGCTCATTCGTTTCCATGACTGGAAAATCCTTCACTCTCAAAGGTGGAAGTTCCGTCACTAGCTCATCCAATCTAGAATCTTGAGCAAAACATATATATAACTATTTAGCTTTGGATTATTTACATAAATGATGTCGAAGTCCGGAAAGCAAATCAGCAGCGTCTCTATCCTTTCCAACTCTGTCGCAAAGCTAGGCCAGGCATGAGGATCCTTTATCATTGCTATCAGCTCTTTACAATCTGTCCCAAAATTCTGGCAAGTTGAGTGTTGAAGCATGTTCTCCATTGCCCACCGCAGTGCTTCGACTTCCGAATGCAGAGCTGATTCCCGTCGATCGAAATTTCTTGTCCCCAACAATTGAGTGTTTCCTCCACTGTCCAACCAGACCCATCCACATCCACTATACTGAGCAGAAGCTGTCCAAGATCCATCTATCAAGCAAATATTACCCAAGCTTATGACTTGGGGCTCCTCATGAAGGCCTTCTTGTACCACGGTTCGTGCCACTTCATTCGCATTAAACCAGGCTTGACACTCACTCTCTGCATGTCGAACCAGTTCCAAAGGATCTCTGTCTATTCCCCTGAAAAGTTTATCGTTCCTAGCCTTCCAAATGTACCAAATTATCCAGGGATAAGGATCCATGTCCTGCTCCGGCTCGATAATGCTGTTTTTCCTCCAAAATAGATAATCCATATTTGCGTAAATACTTGGTACTGGAAATAGACCTGGGCTAGACGGAGTCGCTGATAAGGACCATACTTGTAGAGCTGGCGGACACTCGAAAATAGCATGTGTTACAGATTCTTCTAGCTCTCCACATCTTGGGCAGTAGTTATCACATCTCATATTACGTCTTGCTAAATTCCTCGTTACCGCCACATAACCAGTTAATAGCTGCCATATAAGATGACATATCTTCGAAGGTGCTTTTATCTTCCAAGCAAAGGCTTGAAGCTTTGTGATACTCGGTTCTAGGACTTCCTTTTCCCCCTCTGTCATTAACACATTCTGAGCCACCCAATATCCAGATTTAACCGTGTATTGGCCATTCCTTGTGTAATTCCAGCAGAATGTATCACGACGATGTGCTGAGCTTGTGGCCAAACTCCTTATAAGTGTTATGTCCTCTGGATTGACATAACTCTCCAAAAGACCAACATCCCACTCTTTCGTTTCCGGGTCAATGAAATCACTAACTCTCATGTTAGGATGCAGTACCGGTGCTATAGGGAGAGCTGGTCTTGCTGGGATCGTTGGAATCCATGGATCTTCCCATACCTTGACTTCATAGCCTGAATGTATCTTCTGTCTGATTCCCGTTAGAAGCAACTTTCGCGCAGCACTAATGCTAGACCACACGTATGATGGGTTACTAGCAGAGATTACTCTGAGAGGTGAGCTCATCTTGTAGTATCTTCCCCTTAAAACCCTGGCCACCAATGAGTCTGGGAATTGAACTAGTCTCCATAATTGTTTTGCCAATAAAGCCAAGTTGAACTCATGGATCATACGAAATCCCATCCCACCCTCTTCCCTTGGTAAACAGACTTTTTCCCATTTCGCCCAGTGGATCCCTCTTTTTGGTGGGTTTGAACTACATGTTTTATAGTAGGCACTCTATAGAAAATGAATAGACCATCTTAATTACTTTGTCTTATGAAAAAAATAATAGAAAGATATATATTAGAAATGTCCCACATCTATTGTTGGATAGAATTTTAAATAATATATAAGAGATAAAACAAATCAATTATTACTAATTATTTTTATGTTGAAAATTCATATAATTTAACAATATATTTCATTTTATGAATTTTTTTTGTTTTTTTGTTAAAAACACAAATTCAAATAGAAAAAGTTTTGTTTGAAGGATTTGGAGCTATAACCATAACTTTCAATGGATTATGTAGAGGTTTTTGCAAAAGTGACTCAAAACTTGGAGTCAAACAGAAAACTAAAC
>NC_027753.1:20069642-20084051 GCF_000695525.1 Brassica oleracea var. oleracea | reverse complement strand
TTTTGGGTTTGACTCCAAGTTTTGAGTCACACTTGACAATTCTCCCGATTATGTATGATACTATATTTCCAGTTTATCATACAATCAAATAAGACCTATATATTAAAGGAATTCATATTAAAGCCTCTTTATATAATCTTACTTTAAGAAGTTAAATAGAGAAAGCTTTCACTAAACAGCATTTTCTTTGTGACTCCATTACTTACCCATATTGTAAATGTATAATTTAATATCATAAATAATGATATCTGATCAAGCATATGCCAAAGTAATTTTTTTAAGATAAAAATATCAAAAGTTAAAGAAGTGTGAATTTTGTATTTCCTTGTATAGGGAGGTAATGCTTATCTCTAAGGAGGGGGTAAGCGGCAAAAGCACAAAAAGACGTCACACCACTTGTGGTTAACACCATCCTTCTAATCCCAACCTCTTCCGCTGCAACCTCCGTGGTCCTACCCCAAACAACGTCGGACACCAGACAACACGCCCTCTCTCCTCCACCTACTTCCGCCTTCAGAGACTCACGAAACGGGTCCGCGTAACCTTCTCTCAGCTGACGAATGAATGTGACGAGGTCCATACCTGAACCATCCGGTTTGGATAGAGGGTCTTCTTCTTCTCCTTCGTTGTGGTGATGTATGGTTCGAAAAGTGAAGTTTGGATAGTGAGTAGGATCAGGGAAGTTGAAAGACGTGTTGATGATCGTGATGGAGAAGCCGCGGTGGTGGAATATTCTGGCCAGTTGGACCAACGGGTTGAAGTGTCCTGGAAATGGTAAAGGGAACATGATTATTCTCTTTTCTTTTCTCTCTTCCATGATTATTTTTCTTGTTATTGGAGAGTTTGGATTATTTTGAGTTGTTTGTGTGGTTTTAAACTTCTAGTACGCCGCCGAGAACCACTTGGGCAAGTTGGTGTGCTACCTTCGTAGGCTACTCAAAGTCTCAAACACGAGTCGAACTTTTGATAGTGGGATTACATGGGGCAGTGGACCCCGACCAAAAAAATAAAATAGATGATAATATATCTGTGGTTCCTGGTTTGTGTATAAGAGAATGTTTTTTTCACTGTAAGATCCATTGATTTATAACCTAAGTCAGCAAGATATGGAATCCAAAGCTAGCGAGTTATACCAAACTCCTAGAAAACTAGAAAGCCAAAGGGAATAAGACACACATTCCTTTGGAGACATAAGTCGGCTGAAAACAAGCCGAATCCCCAAAAACATAAAACTAACTAACTATACAACGGTTAATTTATCAAAAAACTGATTATCATATAAATTCCGGATCTTACATCCATAATGTTTTATAAGGCCAAAGTTAGCATTTAGAAATTGATTTGAAAATAATCATTTATAGTAAGGAAACCAACCCCATTGTACTACCATCAGACCACCAACACTTTGGTAACTATAGAATCTCAATTTCAATTTTATTTGTTTCCAAAATTAAATTGCACTATTTCTTTGAAAACAAATGTACAACAAACCCTTCTCAAACGCACTCTTTTGAGATGAATCATCATTTTATTCCATTTTTCTTGATTTCTTACCGGTCTTGAGAAATCTATCAGACGTTATCCCAAATCTATCAGATTTCAAAATATAAAAAATAAAGGGCATAAACTTTCATCGACGTTTAGTAAATGTAGGAAAATTTACTTCCAGATACAATATTTTTCCATTACCAATATGATTTCACTACAAACTTTGCTTCATTTATTCAAACAAACCAACAAAATAAAAATTACATATAGTTCATTGCAACCCTCAGATTCCAAAAAGAGTAGAAAGCACCCAAATGTGTACTCTCAACACATCCTCTATGGTGTTGCACTGCAACTACAACTACAAAGGCATAATCTTCACCCAAGGAAGAGCAGCTGAAAATTCCTCCAAAGGCCACCAAAAATAGTTCTTATTAAAACCCTTTTCTACATTCTCCTAATCAACAAATATAAATTAAGCAATAACCAATAAAATATCAATCCAATTCACCCCCACCCCCCCTTCCACACACAATTCTTCTTTACTATAACCAGTAACCATCACTAACTGCGACCGTCTCCGTTTTCTTCAAAGTCCTGAATCCTACTGTAGGATTCCTACAGTACAACCATTCATTCTTGTTGAAGATGTCTTTCTTCCTTCAGACAGCCACCGTTACTGCAGTTTTGGAAACTGAGTTTCGGAACCGAGGTTGGGGATGTTCGAATGAGTACTAAGACGAGCTTGCGAACGTGAGTTACACCAACCAGAGAATGTTTGAGTTTTAAGATGTTGTGTCTGAACAACCTTTGTCGGGAGCTCAACACATCCACCTCCTGAAACCAAGTATTTTATTTTAGATTCCAAGGAGCAGAGCACACGACTTAAAATCCATGGAAAATTAGTGAAAGTTACCTCCTTTCTTCCGGGAATCTAAAGGGTTTCTGTGATTCTTGGGAAGGAAAACGCCGGTACCAGCAGACGGTTGTTTAGCGGCGGCGAAAACGTCTCTACGGGGAAAGGGAAACGCGATCAAAGCGGGCTGCAACGTCGACTCGAATCTAATCGGAGACTGATGGTAGTTAGAGATTTGCGGTGGCTGCTGCTGTAGCCAGTAGTAGTAGCTACCAAACGCAGCGTTTTGAGGAAATGGGATGAATGGATTAAGATTAGGGTTTGTGCGGCTACAGGGTTTTGAATCAAGATTTGCCCTTTTGATCTTGGCGACTTCGCCAGCTGCAGCAGATATTACTTTCAAAGAGTCTTCTTCAACACACGGAGACTCTGGCCGTGAAGGGGCTTGCGAGAACGGACCACTGGGACTTCTGTTTCCAGAGGTTGTGAAGCCCCCGAGTCCACTCCGAGTTGACTCAGTCGAGTTCACCTGAAGAGAGATTGAGAAAAATGAAAGAAACTGTTAATGTTTAGTTTGCATTATGAGATAACATTTGAAAAGAGTGAAGCTTTTAACAAACCTCAGCAGCCTTGACGAAGGGAGGAGGAGGAGAAGGGAGGCGCTGAGTAGAGAGAGCGAGTCTGCGAGTCAACCCGGCAAAGAAGTCATCTTCGTCTTCGCTAGTTTCGTCTTCCGTCTCTGTTGAGTCTACCGGGGAGGTGAAAGCGTGGGAGTCGAATTCGTAGGGGAACTCGTTAGGGAAGCCGAGTTGAGTCAGGTTTGATTCGGTGAAAAGGGCTTTCTCCATCGGTTCAAGGTCAGAGGACACGGCGGCGAGTAGCGGCGAGTAGCGGCGCGACCATAACAACAGTGACTAAAAAGAGAGAGAGAGGGGCAGAGACTCCAGAAAGGGTTCTCTCTCTTTATAAAGTAAAGAGGGTTTAATGAGGAGAGACAGCTATTAAAACATTGTTATAACTCCAGAGAGGGTTCTGTAACTAGTCTGTAATTTTTTTAATGGTTTGACTCCCAAAATATAAACTCCAATGAGGAAACGAGAAATCACATGGGCTAGTGGGCACACACTATGTGGGATTTCCACTATAATCATGTCGGTGCTTTGAATCTGTGCGACCGAAAACAAGGTTCTCCTCGGCGATCGCACAAATCATTTTTTTATATTACTTCACTGCTAATATATTAAACATTCAAAATTTATATTATTTTTTTGTTAAGGGGTTTCCAAAATTTATATTTTATATGGAGGGATTATCAAAACTATATGATATATCTGTTGACAAAAAAAATACTGTATGGCATAACTTGCATACAAACTAGATATCTAAGATAAGCAAGAGGGGAGTTTAAACAAACACTACCAATATTAGGATAAATTTGGTGAATATTCACAAAGAGAGTATAAAATGAGTAGTTAAAGGGAGTTGAAGCACTATCTTAATGTATTATACTATATTTATTAAGTAAATAGTATAGAAAATCCGATTTGGTCTTCGACAGAAGTTCATGGAACCACTAGATGCTTAAGAATTAGTGATTTTAAATTGTGACACCCAATCCGGCATTGGAATATCATAAAAATAAAATCAGTTGTATCTTCGTAGCCCGAACAGACTTTTACCCAAGATAACAAAACAGTTATAGGTGAATAGACACTTTCATTGAACGTTTGGAAGGGAAACACTCTTAAAAAAGGAAACAAGGGTTAAGACGGTTTCCTTCTCCAATGATAGGGTCGACCACTTATTTCCCCATGAGAACTATTGTATAGTGCTATATGTCTCCGAAACTATTGCTTCTATCTGTTTGTCTCCGAGAATAAAGTTCAATTCCTATTTCCTCCCGAATATAGTTCGAAACCTATTTCTCTCCAATCATCGAATTAGACGGTATACTATCAGTTCCGATCTATGATGTAAACCAGAGCTGAAATAAACCAAAATATAGTCAATTAACCATACCAAAACCCGACCCATTAAAACATGAAAACCCTCTTGTGAAAACCCCAAATCGCAAAAATCAGTGAGAACCCTAACTTTTGAAATTAGTTTTAATCTTTGTGAAGGTGATGGCTGGAAGTCGGAGCAACACGTCTGGAGATTCGAGGGGATCATCGTCTGGTCCTCGGCCAGAGGTGCTGGAAGATTTTTTAGTGTTCCTAAGAAATGTTGGTGTGGTGAGCTAATGGTGACGGTGACGTTGACGTCCAATTCCGACTAGAATCCATACCAGAGATACTTGCGAGGTTCATTTGCGGCAGAGAATAAGGTAATGTAATTGTTTCAGATAGTGCTTGGGATTTTTCTTTTTGTTTATCAGTGTTGTGATTGTTTTTAATTTGTAGCTTCAATCACATCTTCAAGTGGGCGGATGAGGCTTTATTGAACGAGGTTGATACACTTTTATTCATCTTCTGTGTTTTCTACAGCTCCAGAGACTGACACCATTGATCTCTTATCCATTTCGCCAGCAATTTGGGGATTTTGCGTAATTTATCAGTGTTGTGATTGTTTTTAATTTGTAGCTTCAATCACATCTTCAAGTGGGCGGATGAGGCTTTATTGAACGAGGTTGATACACTTTTATTCATCTTCTGTGTTTTCTACAGCTCCAGAGACTGACACCATTGATCTCTTATCCATTTCGCCAGCAATTTGGGGATTTTGCGTAAGGTCGGGTTCTGGGTTTACGTTTATGACGTTGTTTTTTTTTTCTTTTTTTTAATAGTGAGGTTGGATCTTTAATCGGGTTTAAATCAGTTTTAATTGGGTCTTAGTTGGTTAACTATCAACTTTAAGTGGTTTACGGTTTCGGTTGAAACAGTAAACCGATATTAAACCGTCTAATTCGATGATTGGGGAGAAATATGTTTCGAACTATATATTCGGGGGAAATAGAAATATAACTTTATTTTTGGGGACAAATAGATAGAGACAATAGTTTCAGAGACATATAGCACTATACAATAGTTATCGTGGGGAAATAGGTGGTCGAGCCCCAATGATAAGGATGATAGAGATGATAAAGATGATCCCGGTGAGCCCACCACCGATAAATGAGAAAGGAGAACATTCTTCGCACAAGAGAGATAAAGTATTATGTGCAAATCAACTTCGGTAAAAATCCCGGTAAATCAACTAAAAATCTTCAAATTATTAGTTAAAGAGACTAACAAACCACACAAAATGTAAGCTGTGAAGCTAGGGGTTGGCCAATTGATAGATACACACTATTGGGCTTAACAGGTCCATAAATGGCTCATGAAATCTCAAAGAATAGTGAGAGATCGAAATTTTTGGGAGATTTTATTGTGGTGGTGATTATTGGACGTGGGTTTTGGGAATCCCTGATTGACGGTGTTGTTCCGGTGAGCACGCCACAGTGATCAGATCCGACGACGGCGTGACCCAGAACATAATTTATGTAAAAGAGCGACATTAAAACAGAACACAAGTGTAAAACGAACATAGAAGAGAGGCAAAAGCAGTGGGGATGGGGGTTGACGCCAAGGAACTCGTGCTCCACCGGCGTCGGAACCAAACATATCTGAGGTTTCTCGGTTATCGTGCCCGGGAGCGTTCAAAATTCAAAACCTTTTAGTTAATTTTTTCTGTGATATATAGATCAATTGGAAGTTTAGAGTTGTCTTAGAAAACATTTATTGACAAAGTTCTTGAAAGATATGGCATGATAATGTGTTATTTGGTACTAATATTAAATGTTTGGAATTGGAACAAAATATCTTGTAGCATGTTTTTGCATTTGAAAAATATTCTCCAGAACTATGCGAGGTAATTAAAATTAAAATTAAAATTAAAATTTTATAGTTCATATTACACCGGTGAAACTGAGACCGCATGTCCCTTACGTGTGGAAGAAGCAAGAAAGACAACGTTGATACACCGTTCAAGAAGAGATCATAGCAATCGTCACTTCCTAGGTTGTCGTGAAGACGCGAGTTGCATCTGCAGCGAGATTTGTTTGGGCAGCATCAACTCAACGCTCGATCTCATGTCTCCGACCATACTGAAAGGCTACCTCAGTGCCTCGCTATAGGATTTCACATACCTTACATGCTTTGCTTCATCATTCTTGCTTGTTTTTTTCTCCAAAAAGTGCTTACATGATTTTTTGTGTGGTTGATGGTTGTTGTCGTATCAAGACTTATTGGAGCAAAAACAAATGGAACACATTCGTTATGCAGCTAGATCTTAACACACTGATTCTTGAGCAGAGCGGGAACATGGAGATGGATATATAGTTTGAGAGTCAGTCAACAAGGGGTAGTCGGGAATGGATCTTAGATTTACGGGACTATAAACATTTTTTAGATTAGAATGCTAAATTTTTTTAATAATATAAAAAGTTAAAAGCCATACTATCTAATGTATACTAGTTCTTTAGAAATTAGAGTTGAACCGAATCTTTCACCCGGCCAAACCTAGAACTGACTCTGGTAATAGTAGCACTCACTTGGAGCGAAGTAGTTTTTATTTGAAATTTTAATGTGTTCAAAAAAAATTTGTAATATAATGTGGTTGATTCCCTTCATCTTTTTTTGTTTGGTGTATGTACTAAAAATTTAGTCTGCTTATGTAGATATATAAAAACTTCAAACGAAGGCTTTTGGTCATTCAAACATTATGCAAAAAGAGTAAGAATAAGAATTGTGATCATAAACATTATATGCGATGAGGCTTATTCGAGAAAGTTTATGTTTTTGGAAATATTTTTTAAATATGATAATAACTAATAAATCATAATTGTAATATCATAATAAATTAGCTTTAAAATATTAATAATTGATATATCACAACTGAAACAATATATATAAACTGAAACAATATATATATATATATATATATAATGTACATGTTACATTAATAAAAAACTAAACATAATTAAAAATATAATTTTTACATCAGCATATATGATATCTTTTGTACAAATATATATATTCATCAAAATTAATTGTAAGTGTGTATTAACAAATATAAAACTAAAGTAATTATAATCAAATAAAAATTTGTTGATATTTCAATGACTAAAATTTAATTAAAATTTTTCTCTTCACAAGATTAATTAAAAAATTAATTTTTACCAGTTTAATATATTTAACAAATATCCAAATTTTATTTGAATTTATATATTTAGATATTGACATATTTAAAACTAGGTGATAAGAGACATATTTAAAATAAATAAAATTTAAATACAAAATTAATACAAAAATTATTTTTATAAAATGTTAACCTTATTAAAATTTATATAAATTCAATTGAAATAATAAAACCAAGTTAAAAGAACAACGCTAGAAAAATATATTTATGGTTTTATTTTTTCAAATTGATGAAGTTAAAATATAAAAGAATAATGCCAAAATCTAAACTAAAAAATTATTTTAAAATAAATAGTATTATATTTAAAATTATTATTTCTAGTATATTCAATATATGAACACTACTTTCTTTGTGTTTTCAAAAGAAAGGATTTTTAAGCATTCGGACAATATGAATGGTATTATTTTAAAATAATCTATTACGATTATAACATTTTTTATATTAGATATAGAGTAACAACAATAATCTTCTTCTTCTTACAAAATAGCTTTATCGTCCCAAGGGAAACAAACAGGATGATTCAATTCATCTCGATTTACACGACACATAGCTTTCCCTTTATTGTCTCTTCCCACCTCCCAAATACATACTTTACAGACTTCATAATCTCCAAAATTGTCGTCGTCTCTTGCTACCGTAAATATATTAAATTCGTGAGATTCGCCTATACCCCACGTAAAGTGGCATCTAAACTTCGTAGTTTTGAAAACGTTAACATGAAATTTGAAACCCCAGGTTTGGTTCCAAGGGATATGGATCAACCCCAAGTCATCTTCACTAGATTTGCAATGTACATTCAGAGTTTGCTTGCTCTGTACAGTGTTGTTGATTATGACATGCTTTGGTGCTAGAGGCCAGAAGCCGTCAACGCCTGCAGATCCTGATGTTGATGTTTCCTGCACAGCACTTGAGACATCTAACACTGATGCAAAAATAGTATAAAGACTATAAAATGAGATCATAACCATGAAAATGCTATGCGACTTATCAAAGATAGCCATTGCTAATGAAAATTATATGGAGTGGGTTGTTCGATTAAACTTTGTTCCCTATTTATAGAGTTAACAGAAATGTAAATATATTCGAAGGGATGGGATGACTAAACTTACGTTGAATGCATTTATTTGGTATGTGGTAGTATTTATATAATTGTACATCGCCGTGTACATGTTAATATATTGCTTTACTTTGGAGTTACAAATTTATTTATCTTGACGACAGTTATAAATTTATTTCTGTTATAATTTACTACAATTTGGAAACAAATTAATGTATTTTTGTCTTGATTGACTCAGTTACAATTTCAAAATTTTGGAAACCTCTTATCTCGAAACATCTCATTTGAGATACGAGTAGATAGACTTTCAAAAAAAGATGTTCAAATAAAGATGTTCGTTGGATTTGGATAGACTTTATATTCCAAAAAATCTAATGTTATTTAATGGTTGATTTAAATTTTTTTTTATATATTAAGTGTTATTGATTTTGTATTAAAAAATTTATTGTAAAGGTTTAAAATCTATTGTTATTAGTTTTTGTATTTATAATATCTTTATTAAAAGAGTTTAAAATCTATTGTTATTGAAAAGATTTGAAATGAGAAATTAAAATTTAGTGTTAACTATGTTTATTGATTTTCAACGTGAAAAAGGTTGTGAAAAGAATTGAATGATTTTGACATTCATTTTATGAATAAATTTTAGCAATCAGAATCCCAAAATTAACAAAAATCAACTCAAAGTTTATCAACTAAACTTTTTTTTTACAACAATAACTACATCTACATATTGAAACAAATTTAGGTGAGTTTTTTCATGGTGAAACAAATTTTCATTCATTATTTGCTAAATCTTCAATAATTCATTTGTTATATAGAATTGATTTTTCTTGTTTGTTTTTATTCTTTTGTAGTTGTATTGTTATCCCCCATTAGAAATCTTCACCTTGATTCTATAATTTACTCCAAAAATAGAGTGAAAAAAAGAGACCGAACAAAAAATAAAAGATTACTCCATAAATAAAAATGATTTTTATTTTTTTGTTCGTACTGTTATAATCCATATCGTGGATGTCCATAACCGGCCCATATCTTAGAGAGAGAGTCGGCCCGTCTAGAGAGAGAGAGAGACGGCCGCGCCCTAGAGAGAGAGAGAGAGTCGGCTACTTCCTTTTCTCCTTTGGCTACTTTCCTATTTACTTTAGACTTATGATTTGTACTCTTTCCATATTTGTATTTCCATATTCTAGTCTTTCCATTATTCTATGACGGTGTAATTCTCTATATATAAAGGGCTCCTTATGTTTATGAATAATACAGAAACATACAGATTTTATTCTCTAGTTTCACAACACGTTATCAGCACGATTACTCTAAGAACCCTAAGCTAAAGTCCCGAGCCTCAAACCCTAAACCCTAGTCGGCGATAAACCTAAACCCGACGACGAACCCTAATCCGATTGAGAACCTTTCACCCCATATCCAAGGCGTTCCCGATCTCAGCACGCGACCTCAGTCCGTTCCTCAGCTCGCGACTTCAGCCTGTTCGCGAGACACGATCTCAGCCTGCTCGACGCGACCCGATACCGTTCGATAGCCAGCACGTTCACGACCCGATAGCTGCTTGCTCCCGTTCGCGACTCGTCTCAGCTTCAATCCGTTCGGCCTGCTCGACGCGACCCGATACCGTTCGCAGCTCGATAGCCAGCAAGCTCGCGACCCGATAGCTGCTTGCTCCCGTTCGCGACTCGTCTCAGCTTCAAGATAGCAGCTCGCGTCTCTTCTCATTGGTCGTCCATTCAACACATCTGAGGTTAAGGTAACTCGAAAACCTAATGATCAATCATTGAACCCAAAATCGAATTTTGATTCCTTGATATGAATTGAAACCATAAAACCTTAAACCCTAATCGAAACTAATAAGCAAATCGAGCCCTAAGGTAATAGATCCAATCCATAATAACCTAAATTGAATCTTATTGCTTGATTAAAATCGAAACCCTAATTCTCTAAAGCCTAGCCGCATGCATACCATGCAAACCCTAATTTGAAATCGAAATTTGATTTTGTTTATGTGATTGGATGTTTTGAATCTGAATTTGATCACACAGAACCGATTGCTAGGATTGCTTAATCTCATACTTGAATTTGGTTGATTGAATTGGAATTAAAATCGCCTAGTTCTCATCTTGTTTAAAGACTTAACCTAACCGGCCTTGTTCATATTGAAACCCTAATTGCATTGACTGATTAATCTTGAATATGATCCGTTAGGTAGATAGTAATTAACTCTTTGATGCATTGCTTGATTGTTTGATTGAGGTTTCACCGTTTTGCTAAGATGTATAAACGATTGCATTATGAACATATAGAAACCGTTTGATAAGATTGTTCATACCCTTGGTCGTGCGGCTTGTCTTGCATCATGCATGTTCAGATTGTTTGGCCGTTCGGCTTGTTAGCATATCATGCATGCATAATCGTATGAACTGAATGCATCATATCCGTTTGGTCGTGTGACCAATTTGCATATCTTATTGTCTTGTATGCATCATAAGAACATTATAAATCCTAAGAATGAAACATATGATTTCAGATGTCGAAAATCAACAACTTGGATTTTGCTGCCCAAAATCTCTCTGGAGATAATTACTTGCAATGAGCACTTGATACTAAAATCATATTGAAATCCAAGGGACTCGATGAATGTATCACCAAGGGCAATAATGAAAGTGAGAAAGATAGATACAGAGCGATATTGATTATACGCCATCATCTTATTGAGAGTCTCAAAGATCATTATTTAACTATTGAGAATCCTCTAGACCTTTGGACAGAGTTGAAATCGAGATATGATCACCAGAGAACGGTGTTATTACCAAAGGCTACATATGATTGGAGGAATCTCAGAATCCGGGGCTTTAAGTCCGTGGACGAGTATAACTCGGCCCTGTTCAAAATAGTTTCGAAATTGAAACTGTGTGGTGAGGATATATCGGATAAGGATATGCTTGAGAAAACCATTTCCACCTTCCAGACAAGCAATGTGTTGTTACAACAACAGTACCGTGAGAAGGACTTCTCTACTTATGCTAATCTGATCTCTTATTTATTGCTTGCGGAGCAAAACAATGAGTTGTTGATGAGAAATTGTGAATTGAGACCTCCTGGAACAAACTCATTACCTGAGGCACATGCGACCGTAGAGGCTAAGAAAGAGTCGAACCATGTTCAGAGTGATAGCCAACACGACCGTGGCCGTGGGAAGTGGCATGGACATGGTCGAGGCTGAAACTCGTTTGGTCGAGGCCGAGGCAACTCATATGGTCGTGGCTCCTATGGAGGCTGTGGTACATCATTCAAAACTCGACCAAATTCGTGTGTCATAGATGTGGTATGGATAATCATTGGGCTAAGACATGTAGGACTCCCAAACATCTCGTTAACCTCTACTAAGAGAGTTTGAAAGGGAAGAATCATGAAGCTCATATGACTTATCAAGATGGTGAAGATGTTTTCAATCATGAACAAGACGATCTCATGGAGTATGAAACGTCTAATTATTTAAAAGATCAAAGTTGATTTCGGCCATCTATTGTTTTGTGTTCTTTGCTTGTTTTGATTTCTTTGAACTTGTTTTTTATTTATAAACTTAATGAATGAAAGTTTTTATAAAGAAGTCTCTAAAGTATCATTCTATAATCGGTTTTGAAGAATGGATGAATTCGTTATGGACAGTGGGTCAAGCCACACGATCTTAAGAGACAAAAGATATTTCATAAATCTAACTCTGAAAAACGCCAATATCAATACCATTGCGGGTATAGCCAGTCTCATAGAGGGCTACGGCCAGGCTAACATCCTGTTGCCTAAGGGTACGCATATAGAGATATCTGATGCATTGTATTCACCCAGCTCTAAGAGAAGCCTATTGAGCTTTAAAGACATTCGAATGAATGGTTTTCATATTGAGACTAAGGGCAAAAGAAACAAAGAGTTCCTTCAGATCATTGAGATCGGCCAAGGCTATAAGAAAGTCCTAGAGACTATACATGCGCTCTCTACTGGCATGTACTATGCTAAGGTTAGTATGATGGAGGCCAATGCTGCATTTAATAGAGTGGCCACCGAGAATTTTACTCTCTGGCACGACCAGCTTGGTCATCCTGGTTCGACCATGATGCGAAAGTTGATTTTGAATACAAACGGCCATCATTTGAAAGAGAAACGAGTTGTCCCTAAGAATCTAAATTGTGTGGCATGTTCACAAGGAAAACTCATCGTTAAGCCATCACCAGTCAAAGTAACTAAGGAAACAATAAACTTTCTGGAAAGAATACAAGGAGACATTTGTGGACCAATACACCCACCTTGTGGGACGTTTAGATATTCCATGGTCCTGATTGATGCGTCCACGAGATGGTCGCACGTCTGTCTCTTATCAACTCGTAACTTGGCATTTACGAGATTGTTGGCTCAGATCATTCGTTTGAGAGCACACTTTCCAGACTTTCCTTTAAAGACTATACGTCTTGATAATGCTGGTGAATTCACGTCCCAAGCATTTAATGATTACTATATGTCCATGGGGGTAAGTGTGGAACACTCCGTGGCACATGTACATACATAGAACGGCTTGGCCGAATCATTCATAAAACGAATTCTGCTAATAGCTAGACCATTGCTTATGAGGTCTAAGCTTCCGGCCACAGCTTGGGGACATGCAGTCTTACACGCGGTCGAACTGATTCGTATAAGACCGTCTAGTGAACATAGATATTCCCCATCACAATTGCTTACGGGTTATGAGCCAGACATATCTCATCTTAAGACATTTGGTTGTGCCGTTTATGTTCCAATTGCTCCACCACAAAGAACAAAGATGGGACCTCAAAGGAGGATGGGGATATATGTTGGATATGATTCCACCACGATTATAAAATCCCTTGAGCCAACTACGGGTGATTTATTTAAGGCTAGATACGTGGATTGTCATTTCGATGAATCCGAACATCCAACATTAGGAGGAGATAATAATAAGCTGGTAAAAGAAATTACATGGAATCAGACATCATTATCTTTGCAAGATCCTCAGACTCAGGAATGTGATTTAAAAGTCCAAAAGATTATACATTTACAAAATCTAGCTAATCAATTGCCAGATTCCTTTGCTGACCCGAAAAGAGTGACTAAGTCATATATACCAGCTACTAATGTACCAATTTGAATTGATGTTCAAGAGGGACACAATCAAGTTGCTACAGAGTCTAGACAACGTTTGAAACGTGGTAGACCAATAGGTTCCAAAGATAAGAACCCTCGGAAAACTAAGAAAGGTGCAGAGAATGAAACCGAGGTTGTTGAAATCTTAGACACGACCGCGGCCGTTCCTAAATCCCGGGACTTAGCCGTGGCCGATCCTAAAACCCTAATAGCGATCGCGGCCGATCATGAATGCTTAGATGCGGCCGGCCCTGATGTATCTAATCATGATTCTTGGGACGTCAAGATTCAAGGTACCGAAGGTCCTGATAATAATGAGATCTCAATAAACTATGTCTTGTTTGGGATATAATGGAACAGAAAGAATGTCGACATTGATGATATATTTGCATACAAGGTAGCACTTGAACTTATGGATTTGAATGAGGATCATGAACCCACGTCTATTTATGAGTGCACTCAACGATCAGATTGGATCAAATGGAAAAAAAACTATAAACGTGAAGTTAAACTCTTTAAAGAAGAGATATGTCTTTGGACCAATAGTACGGACACCTTATGATGTTAAACCAGTCGGCTATAAGTGGGTCTTTGTGAGAAAAGAAACAAACATGGTGAGATCGTTAGATATAAAGCACGGCTTGTTGCACAAGGATTTTCACAGAGA
>NC_027753.1:20063500-20069522 GCF_000695525.1 Brassica oleracea var. oleracea | reverse complement strand
TGTGGTGGATGCTACTACTTTTAGATTCCTGATAAGTTTTGGCTACAAGAGAGAAATTAGACTTGCGGTTAATGGATGTTGTAACTGCATACTTATATGGGCCACTGGATAACGAAATCTATATGAAAGTACAAGAGAGTATAGAGTTGAAAAACAAATCGAGTACTCGAGAACAACACTGTATAAAGTTGAATAAGTCACTTTATGGATTGAAACAATCAGGCTGAATGTGGTACAATAGACTAAGTGAGTACTTAGTGAAAGACGAATATAAGAATGATCCGATCAGCCCTTGTATCTTTATAAAGAAATTCGGCCAGGGCTTTGTGGTTATAGCAGTGTATTATGTTGATTTAAATATCCTAGGAACCCCTGGAGAGATTTCCCAAACAATTGAATATCTTAAGAAAAAATTCGAGATGAAAGATCTTGAAAAAACAAAGTTTTGTTTGGGATTGCAGCTTGAGTACATAAGATATGAAATCCTTGTGCATCAAATGGCATATACAGAGAAAGTACTCAAGAAATTCAATATGGCCGAGTCTCACCCATTATCTAGCCCCATGGTCGTGAGGTCCCTCGGTCTGGACACTGATCCATTCCGTCCTAAGATGGACGATGAAGATGTCCTAGGTCCCGAAGTGCCATATCTCAGTGCCATAGGAGCTTTAATGTATCTGGCTAGTCACACACGACCAGATATATGTTTTGCTGTGAATCTACTGTCTAGATTTAGCTCTTGTCCAACCCAAAGGCACTGGAACGGGATTAAACATATACTTCGTTACCTGCAAGGAACGAAAGAATTGGATCTATTTTATACTAAACAAAACAAAGAAGGTTTAGTTGGCATGCAGGTTATCTTTCGGATCCACACAATGCTCGATCACAGACAGGCTATGTGTTTACACATGGTGGTACGGCCATATCATGGCGTTCCATGAAGCAGACGATCGCGGCCACTTCATCAAACCATTCGAAATCTTGGCTATTCACGAGGCCAGCCACGAGTCTGTATGGTTACAGTCCATGACCAACCATATACGAGTTGATTGTGGGATGACCGAAGGCAAGGACGCACCAACCATGATGTATGAGGACAATGCAGCGTGCATTGCTCAGCTTAAGGATGGCTACATCAAAGGAGACCGGATGAAGCACATACTGCCTAAGTTATTCTTCACGCACGAGATTTAGAAAGCCGGCGAGGTCCAAGTCGTCCAAGTGCGTTCCAGTGACAACTCAGCCGACCTGTTTACCAAATCACTTCTTACATGCACGTTCAGAAAGCTCACGCATCAGATTGGGATGCGTAGACTAAAGACCTTCAGTGATGTTCAGAACATGGGGAGTAATACATGTTGTTCTCTTTTTTCCTTCACCATGGTTTTGTCCCACTGGGTTTTCCTGGTAAGGTTTTAATGAAGCAACATCTAAAGCGTATTACAAACTCTGTATGGTTATGGAATCCAAGGGAGAGTGTTATAATTCATATTGTGGATGTCCATAACCGGCCCATATCTTAGAGAGAGAGAGTCGGCCCATCTAGAGAGAGAGAGAGACGGTCGCGCCCTAGAGAGAGAGAGTCGGCTACTTCCTTTTCTCCTTTGGTTACTTTCCTATTTACTTTTTTTTTTTTGACGTCTAACGGTCATTCTATTACTCAAGCTTGAGGTGGTCTGGGTAACCAGACCGGAATAGAACAACCAATGAAAAGTAACTCCCTGTGAAAGGTCCCAACAGTCTTAGCTAAAAAATCAGACATCTGGTTGCGCGCTCGTGGCACATGGGTGATTTTGAATTCCGGGAAACAAATCTGAAGCGTCTCTATCTTCTCCAACTCTGTCGCGAAGCTTGGCCACTCCTGGGGCTCCTTTATCATTGCAATCAGTTCCTTGCAGTCAGTCCCAAAACTCTGGCATGGCGAGTGTTGAAGCATATTCTCCATCGCCCATCGCAGAGCTTCTACCTCCGAATGCAATGCTGATTCACATCGAGTAAAATTCCATGTTCCCATAAGTTGTATGTTCTCCCCGCTATCCATCCAAACCCATCCACATCCATTAAAGCGATCTGAAGTTGTCGAGGACCCATCTAGCATGCAAATATTACCCAAGCTTAAGACTTGGATTTCCATATTTATATTTCCATATTCTATTCTTTCCATTATTCTATGACGGTATAATTCTCTATATATAAATGGCTCCTTATAGTTATGAATAATACAAAAACATACAGATTATATTCTCTAGTTTAACAGCACGCAATCCATTTCAGCTCCATTTATGGATTAAATTATAGGGATGGAGATAGAACACTTTTTGTTGCACGATTAGCTACATAATCAAACTCGACCCTATTTTCGTTCTCTTTTGCTTTAGCTTCTCTCTTCCTGGTTTAAGAAAAAAGATCATTGTTAGTTGATTCAGACGGTGGTTGCGTCCTCTCCACCACCGTCGTAATCGTCCATTGCTCTTGTTTGACGATATGCGCAGATCTGAGTCGGGGTGTCTCCGATTATGGTTGATGCTGGTTCCATCGCGTTTTGCATGTTCTCTTCCCATTTTGATTAGCTCAGATCTGGGTTATTGTTTAACTTTGGCAAGACTTTCTTCCGGTGTTCCGTTCTCTTAGCCTTAAATCTGATAGTGAGAAGCTTGTTTGTTTGAGCTGTTTTAGTACTCAATTATCCTTTGTTTAGCGCTTGATTCGTCCATGTCCCTTCTTTCGCCGTCTTTGAGTTAATTTAAACAATCATTTTTGCCCTTGGTCTTCTCTAATTAGTACTTGTAAGACTAACCTCTTGTCCAGCTTATGGGGATGTAAAATTATTAATTTAGACTTTTAAGGTGAAAATTAGGTGTTTAGGTGGGTGATTCTCGCTTTGGTTTCTCTGCTTATCCTTTTTGTGCTCCTGGTTCTTTTCTCTTCGCTTGTGCCCCGATATTTATCCATCCAGCTGCCTGCGACTCTGCTTCAGCCTTTCTTCTGCAAGAGCCTGTTTTGATCAATTTAATTAGTGATAGTCTGCATTTTTTGTTTATAGTCTTTGGTTTGATGTTCCGTTGTATTCTCTTGTTTCCGGCTGTGGCTTCCCTTTAAACATTAGGGCTTTAGACTCCTGCTAATCATTCAGGCTTGTAATTTTCCGGTTTGTCCGGCTTGTAATTTAGTTCTGTTAATATGAAAAGATTGTTATTTATCTTTCAGATGAAAAAGACTTCTTGTTGCAAAGAAGAAGGCTTATTCTTGAAATTTCAACATGTATTGTTTGACTCAAAAGAATATCTTTTGAGTGGCACTAATAAATGATTAGACCACCATTAAACCAGTTAATCCAGTCTCTTAACTGGGGTTCTTAGATCGGCTAAGATACAGTTCTTAGTTTTTTTTAGATTTTAACTAAAAAAACTAAGAATCATCTCTTAAATAAGAGAAATAAGAGCATGATTAACCCATATACCCATTTGGGTCTCTTATTCATTATTTTAGTAAGTAAAAGTAATTAAGAACCTAAGTTAAGAAACCTCCTGATTTTGGGTCTCCAATGGTAGTATCTTATTTAGGGGTTCTTAACCCTAGACTAACCTAACACAACCATATAATCCTAGACTAACCTAACACATTTCAGACAAGATTCAAAATCTATTCATTTCAGACAAAATTTCTAAATCAACATCAATATGAACCTACGAACCTACGATTTAAAAGACCATAGAATTATGATTTACCTGTGTTGCAATTGTTGTTCTCTTGTTTGCACTAGTGATTCCGTGAATGCAAACATCAGCTTCAACGCGACAGACATCTTTGAGCAACAGACCACTACTTGGCTTCAACCATTGATACGTATTAAACCCATCCGTTCTCCAAGCTTGATCCACTGAACCATTTTGTAACTGTAAAACAAGACACAAGTTACAGAACAAGAAGTGAATATTAGGTTCACATATCAAGATTTGAGTTTATGGTTGTTACCTTTCCCTGGAATGTGTCTGCCTTGAAGCTGATCATATATTCCTACTGTATCTTTGTACCGTCTGAAACAGTTTCATCATCTGCGAGGATCAGATAGATAGAAAGAATCAACAGAACAGACACAAACCAACACAACAACAAATCAAAATAACTTAAAGGGAGCATAATCTAAGACCTGCATGTATTTAAGGATTCAGACATAACTTTACCTTTCGAGAGAGACGTGGAGTGATTCTAAAAGAATCTTGAGGAACACACAAGTTGCTCTTGAGGATTAGACGCAACCCATCTCCTCTTTGTTCGTATCTCCTCAACCATTCTTCACCTCCAGCTTCTCATCCATATTAAACAAAGTAACAAATTAATACATGACAATCATATAACATTTAAATAAAACAATAGGATATATAATATAAGCCTTCGCTACAGTCACCCTTCATCTCTTCCGCGAGACCTCTCCATTCCTATCAAGGTGTGTGAGCTTCTGTGTTTAAGACCAGACAGAGAGTTAGAATCTGTAGCCATGACTATGTCTGAATTTTACAAAAGGTGACTAATTTTTTACTCTTTATGATAGAAAAATGGAGATCACAAACGTTACCGAGTATAAAGCGATTGCGAAGGAGAAGTTGCCTAAGATGGTATATGACTACTATGCCTCTGGAGCAGAGGACCAATGGACTCTTCAAGAGAACATAAACGCTTCGCTAGGATCCTGTGAGTTTTTCTTTTAGAACCAAGCGATTACGGAAGTCGCCGAGTGATTCATCGTGGAGGAGAGCCACTGAGAGAGTCGCCAATTGATTTATTGTCGCGGAGAGCAAACGAAAGGGAGGCAGGCGGAGTCGTCGAGGAGAGGCACCGAGAAAGAAGCCGTGAGAGACGCCGAGTGATTCATCCGTCGAGAGATCAAGAACGAAGTCGGAATCGCCGACTGATTCATCAGTCGAACAGAGATTTCGTTAAGGAGAAGGAGGTTGAGATGAGAGAGAGATCGACTTGAATGTGTGATGCGTGGCCTTAAGCAACACCTCTTCCTTCCCCTTAGAGCATCTCCAACCCTCTCCTATTTTTACTTCTATAATATACAAAATCACTCCAATCCACCTCTATTTCTACCTCCACAACAGAGATTGCTATTTTCTCCTCTATTTATAGCATTCCTCTATATTTTACTCTATATTTTGAGATCTTTATTTTAGAGAAATACATTGGAGCAAAACACATCTCTATTATAGAGTTCCTCTATTTTAGAGGTAAAAATAGGAGAATACATTAGAGATGGTCTTAATTAAGCAATGTATCTTACGTTAAATGGTAATTTTCTTCTTTTTTTTTAAATCATAAATAGCTTAAGCAACCCTAATAAGAAACGCTGATAATCATGGTCTAAGAACCGTCTCTTATCCGAAAAGTGTAAAACAAAAAAACAAAAAAAATGTCAAATCATGAGTTAATAACCTCGGCTAAGAGACCGGAGTTAATGATGCTCTTATATTCTAATTAAAATTTAAAGATTTACGGATTCATTTCTAGTTTTTCTTCTTTTGTCTTTCTATAATTATGCATTCCTCTTGTTTACACTAACAAATTTCTAACTATGATGATAATCATTTACTGGAAATTTAAACTTTCTTAATTATAATATTTATATTTGTTATGATTTGTGTTACTATCATGTTTTGTGATATGCTTTGAAACAATTGAACAAATTATTTACAAGGAAGATGATTCCGCTGTAGACATTTTGTTTTTAACACTTGTTACTGCAAATAAGGATCATGAGCTCGATTGTTAGATGTTGTAGCTTTAGGTTTTAACTTTAGAGTTTAAGTTGTATATTTTGTGACAGTAGCTATAAAGTTTACTAGATTTTGACCCGTGCTTTGAAAGCGCGGGTTTGTTTTTTTTTTTTCAATTGACAAATATTTAGTAAATGTCATATTTCATATATTTGTGTTTTATTTTATAAAAGACTTAAACTTTTTATCTTTCTTTATCGTGTTTCATTTTAAATGACTATTTATGTTTAAAAAATTAAACT
>NC_027753.1:20057067-20063451 GCF_000695525.1 Brassica oleracea var. oleracea | reverse complement strand
ATATACTTTTAATAAAGATTTATACTTTTCAATGTAAAAATTCAATTTTTTTATGAATGCTTAAATTATATTAAGAAAAAAATAATAATTAAGAATGGTTGAAAAAAAATTATTTGAACTTGGACTCAATGGCCCAAAAGAAAAAAACATGTGAGAATTAGATCTGATTTCTTAATCGGTCCAAATGGGCCAAGAGAGATATGATGTGGACAGTGGGCTGGATCCGAAAAAATGGCCCAATATAGATGTGTTATTAATATTACTTGATTGTCCTTAATGAAACATGCAATGTTAATAAAGAGAGGGCATGCTAAGGTAAAAAGGACAATAGGATCCTGCTTTAATAGTATAGATTGTATAGATTTATATCAAAAGTATTTAAAGCACTGAATAAAGTTACAGAAAAATTGAATTATAAATCCAATATATTTCCTTTAAAAAATTTTGGACTATAGTTTTACATTTTTTCTTACAAGATTATGATTAGTAATTAAATTGGCTGTGAAAAAAAATTTAAAAGTTGTGCAAAACATTCAAAGCACCTACCACTAGAGAAGGACATGCTTATATTCAAAAAGTCTCATCATTTTCAGCAAACTATGTCATATGTATCCCGGTGTATTTGTTTATTTGTGTTGAAGAGATGTTTGCTACTTTTTTTATGACAGGTGGGAAAAGCTCAAATATATGAGAAAGTTATTTTTATAGACACATTTTGACTTTGTAATAACATAAAAAATATTTCTCACTTCCATACACTTTTACTTTGATGATTGTCTTTTAACCCTTTGAAACATACTTTATTTTGAGATCTTGTGTTATATGAAATGTTGGAGAAAATGAAAGATTGTGACAGACATTTTGAACGAGTTGGAGGAAGCTTGTGATTCTCTAGTGGAGGAAGTTGAAGCAATTTGTGGATGTGTTGGTGCTAGAGTTGCACGCTCTAATTGTTTCTGAATGAGGCTCATATCCATGTATCGGTTGTCCATCCAACCATTGTTCCATCTTTTGTAAACTTCTCATGTTCACTTATTGTATCCACTCATTCTTTGTCCAAGCATTGAATAATTGACTCATGCCCACAAGTATTTTGCCCACTTATTTTATATCCACATATTAGTTATATATATATATATATATATATTTATATTATTTAAAATGTTTCAAGTACGAAATAGTAAAATGGATATCAAATTATAGAACAAAAAATTATAATTTATTTAAAAAATATATATATATATATATGTGTATGTATATTTTTTTTAACAAAATATGAAACATGAACATATATAATATATGAGGGTCCAAAAACTTGTGATGCAATCTCAGCCACAAAAAAACATAGAATGTGATATTTACTTCAGCGACCAAATACTCACTCAGTTTCATAATATATGACATTTTGACTTAGTGCACAAAAATTAAAAAAATTACATTTTCTAAAAAACCACTTTTAAAGATATAATTTTAAAATAATTTAACCAATTATAAAAAAAGCCTTAAAATTTTATTAGTTGAACAGTTTTCAATAAAACTAAAACTAGCCTTAAAATCTCAAAACATCATATATTTTGAAACAACATAAACCTTCGAAAACATCATATAATGTGAGACGGATAAAGTAGTAAACAACTCTTTTTCTTAGCTTTTTGGTTACTTTTTACATCTTCTTGTTACATAAACAACTCTTTTTCTTAGCTTTTTGGTTACTTTTTACATCTTCTTGTTACATAAACAATTCTTTTTGTAGCTATATTTAATGGATGAATCAAACCCACAAAATGCCTACAGTTTTTGTTTTCCCAACCACAACCCAATTAGTTTCTAAATGTCATCGATATCAGCACTTGTGTGCCTCAGATAATAAGAGTCTTGCTAGATTAAGAAATACGCCTTGTGCGGGATAAACATTATATAGAAATTATTTTTACGTATTATATATTTTTTATACATTATGAAATTATAAATATATATTAAATATTAAAAAAGCAGTGACTATTACGTATATTATCAAATTGATGCAAACACATAAATAAATTTTATTAATCCAAACACACTTTTTATTTTATACGGTCTATATTTAAATTTAAATGATATTTACATAGATATGTAATGTATTTTTAATATTTGTGCTTAAAATGAAGACATGATAAAAAAGACAAGATGTAAATCATTCCAAAATGTATATTTTAAATGATAAGTGATAAAAAAGACAAATGTGTTTAATAATGTAAATCATTCCAAAATCAAAATATATTGGCATATAATAAACTTTTACGAGGTCAAAATTCACCGAAAATGCAAACTTTCACAAGATTTTTCATAGCTAACACACTTGTCCCAAGTTTGATGGTTAAGCCTACACGTTCAGTGCGCACAAAAATAAGCACAAGCACTCAATTATATACTTATTTGAAGATACACAATTTTGTTCAATGAATACTTTTTTCCAAATATATAAGTAAATCTACTGCTGTATATTCCAATCAATAGTGAATCATTCTAAATCTAACATATTTTAATTGATAAATCAAAAAGAACAATTTTAAATCCTGCTTACTTTAAATTTGATGGTAGTTATTGTACCTTCAAATTACAAATCAGTAAAGAATCATTCTAAATATTACATACTTTAAATCTGTTGGACTTGAGTTCAATATCTAAAAAATAATTAACACCACCTTAATAAAATACAAATACATTTGTATGCAAATACTCAGTGTTGTAAAAACCGGACCATATCGGCTGATCGAACTAGTTCGACTGAACTCGTTGAATAATCTGAGTTTGGTTTGGTATAAAATTTGAATTTAAGAAAACTCAGTAAAATCTGCTAAAAACCGGTAAAACCGGAGACTAAGATCAACTTTCTGGGTAAGTGTATCATATACACAGTATTCACTTTTTACTGTTATTAAATTTCAATTATTTAATTATTTATATTTATTTCTATTTTCTTAAGAAAAAAGTAAAAATCTCTCTTTTGAGCTCTCATATACAATTTTCATTTTGGCCATATTCATAAAATTTGAGATTTTAGTTGTAAGAATAAATAAATGCGATAATTTAAACGGTCAGTCGTGTTTATTAGTTTCAATCTACACAGTATTCACTTTTTACTGTATAATGGCTAAAATTATAATTAATTTTCTAGTTAATGAAAGAGAATAAATAGTGTATCATATATATAACTACTTTTTAGGTCATGATGATATCATTATAAAAATTTAATTTTGGAAAAACGGAAAACCCAGTTCAACCGATTGAACTAGTTCAACCAACAACCCAGTAGCTATATTGAGTCGGTATGCGGTACAATTTTTAAAACATTGCATATATTTGAGAATTTACCATTAGGATTGCTTTAACTATCCCACATATAAAAAGATAAACCAATATATTGAAACTTAATGCTCCCAGCCTTAGAGTGTTCTATAGTAGTAATGACTAACATCAATACCAATGTTTTGAAAACCATACCGAATACTAGTTCAGTATAGCTACTGGTTGACTCGTTAGACCAGTTCAACAGGTTGAACTGAGTTTTCTGCTTTTCAAAGTTAAATATTTATAATGATATAATTTCATTATCTAAACCTAGAAAGTAGTTCTGAATGTAATATGTTCTTTGTTCTCTTTCATTAACTAGAATAATAAAAATAAATTTAGCTATATATATAGTAAATAAGTGAAAACTAAATAAACTGATAAAGACCCAAATGATTGATCATTAAAATTACTGCATTTATTTATTATTACAACTAAAATTTTAAATTTTAAATTCTATGAAAAATTAAAATAGTATATGAGAGCCAAAGAGATATTTTTTTTTTACTTTTTTCCTAAAAAATAGAAATAAATATAACACAATTAAATACATACATTAATTGTAAAGTATTAAAATTTAATGACAGTTAAAACAGACATTAATTATATGTTGATTTTTAGAACTGAATTTCCAAATTGATCCAGGTCACCGATTTTATTGGGTTTTAATTTTTACAGATCCGGGTTTTAAACCAAACGGGTTCGGCTTATTCAACGAGTCACGATCGGTCTGGTCCGGTTTTCAAAACACCGATCAATACCTAAGTTCTATGGGGTACCATTAACATCTTTGGTCTAATTTTTGAACTTAAGATTTTGATTAGTTGTCAAGCTTTCCGAAATCATTTACACTATAAATCCTTAAACTAATATTTTTTTTCATTTTTAATATTTAGCACCCACTTTGAGAAATGAACAAAGTACTTTTTTTTTGTAATATTATTGTGGTAGTTAAATTTTCATCTTTATTTTTTTTGCTTATGCACTTCGAAATTTATTTTGCTTATTTAGATATAAAAATAAATCTTACGGTAAAAATAAATCTTCAAAGAAAGCTTTTAACCATTAGAACATAATGAATGGTATTATTCTGTTACAATCTATTACGATGGTAATAACAATAAGCTATTTTCTTACACATCATCGTCCCACGTTAAACAATATCGAACTGATCCATCTTGAGTTATACGACACATAGCCTCGTCTTCGTTGTTTCTTCCCACCTCCCAAATACATTCTTTACAAACTGGAGTCTTTCCAAAATCATTATCGTCTCTCCATGTACTAAATAAAATATATCAAAATAGTGCGATCCGCCAAAATACCACGTAAAATGGCAACGAAACCTTGTAGTTTCCCAAATGTTAACACGAAATCGGAAACCCCAGGAATTACCAAAAGGGATATGGATCAACCGCAAGTCATCGTCACTAGATTTGCAATGTAAATTCAGAGTTTGCCTGTTCTGTACAACGTTGCGGATAACGACATGCTTTTTTGCTAGAGGTATGAAGCCGTCACCACCAGATCCTGGTCCTGGTGCGTCCGCCACAGCATCTGAGACTTATAACGCTGATGCAAAAAGAGTAAGAGTATAAAATGAGATCATAAACATTAATACGCAATGAGGCTTACTAGACAAAGCTATTGTTCTGTAAATTTTGTGGAAAAGGTTGTTAGATTGAACATACTTGAAGGGATGACTAACTATTTATTTTACGTTGAATGCATCTATTTGGTCTGTGATCGTATTCATCGACGTGTAAATGTTTATTGTTTTCCTTTGGTGTTACAATTTTTTTTTGTTAGTGTATAATTTGGAAACAAATCCATGTATTCTTATCTTGTTTCAAAACTTGTTTTTGGGTCAAATGTACTCAAGTCTTGACTCAAGACTCAAGACTGAAGACTTGACTCAATGTACTCAAGTCTTGACTCGAGACTCAAGACTTTTGAGCTTTTGAACAATATTAAAAGCTTTATTTTAAAAACATTTGATCATTGTTTAAGAAAATATTAGGTGTTAAGTAGGTGGTGATCTAATGCAACCTCAAAGAAGGCTATAGAAACTTAAAGTACATTTAAGCATTTGTGAATATAATAATATAGTTATTAATATAGCATGTTATTTTAATTTATATTTTATAAAATTCATATTATTTTATTTTGGATAATTTAATATATGATATATAAAGTATCATAATTTATAAATAATGGACTATATAATTTTGTTATTATAATCTTAAGATTTTTATATTGTAAAAATATTGCTGTGAAATCTTAGCGTCTACAGGCCCCTTTAACAGCCCTCCCAAACTCCTTTTAAAACACTATTTTCACTTAGTTTGTTTTTTCGGCTAAATTGAGACTATATAAAAAAAGATTACCCACCAAGTGGCAGAACATACGTAGACCTAAGTGAGTAGTAAGGATATCACCTGAACTATATATGTTGAATTATAAAACTTAAATTTGCAAACTTAAGAATATGATACTTTAGCTAGTTTGGTACAAATTTTAATTTGTGGCTGACTTCATGCCAAATCCCCTATATATTAATTGAGGAACATTTGAAAAGATGTAACCTCAATTTTGTATTAATTAAAATAGGCCCCAATGCATAGGTGGCACTCAATTAGGTAGTCAATTACATTCAATTGAAAAATAAGTAGGTCCACATTCGATTTTTATATGTTGTTAGATACATAAGTTGGTCAAACTATATGATATAATGATATGATATGTTATTTTATTTCCTTAAATCAAACCTACGGAATTACCATAAATGACTAATATATATATGACAATTAATGATTTTAATAATAAAGATTTGATAACAATTTATATCTCCTCCATCATTTTTTGTTTAATTTTATATTATTAAAATAAATTAAACAATCAAATTAGCTATAAAAGTAAAATTTAGATTTTTTCGTATATGTTATATTTTGAATTTTTAAAAACGACAATAAATGACTAAAACTATTAAAATTATTATGTTAAAAATTAATGATCAATGGTTTAACAATTTTATTATAAGAAGATACACATGAT
>NC_027753.1:20052842-20055185 GCF_000695525.1 Brassica oleracea var. oleracea | reverse complement strand
TTATAATAAGTTACAAATGATCATAAAATATAACGCATATGAATTTTTATTTAATAAATATTCAAACTAAATAATATATATATATATATATACTAATGATTTAAAGCAACAAGATTGGCTGATCAATTTAGTTGTCCAGTTGAAATCTTTCAAAAGTATGTGAAAGACTAAAGTCAAAGTAAATATGGATTTAGAATAATAGTTATATTTTACTAACCAAAATACCGAAAAAACCGAACCGAATCGAAACCAACCTGATATCTGGATTGAACACCCCTAATCCAAATGAAGCCAAACTATTGTTTCATTCTCCAAAATATAATAAAAATAATAACTTAATTTCGCGCAAGGCGCGGGTCTTATTCTAGTTTATTAAGTATATTACGACACTAGTTAAAAACATGCTGGGGTTCCAGAGTATAACCATCCCACATAGAAAAAGATAAACCAATTATATGATATACCAAGGGCAACTAGCATCCCTTCTGTACGAAGAAGGGTTTTTGATGGACCTGTAGAGGGTATGATCAGCTCAAGATTAGCCAAATTAACATCCCCTAGGAGGCTTTGTCCATTGCATAGCCAGTGCCTGCGAAATCTCAGAAACGATAGGCAGAGGATTGAGGTGGTTATTTAGAGTGAGACTTGAAAATAAGCATAACTAAGTAAGCGTTTACCATATGAAATGCATTTGACAAGAAAAACAGCACCCCCAAATTGAGCCTTGGCCATTTACACTTCATTATATAAATATATATAACACCCAAAACTCATTTGGATTTCTCCAATAATTGAAGATGTTATCATGTTACTGTGCCTTTGATTCATTCTTCACTATGATAGTAGCAATATTTTTCGGATGGGAAACTCTAGCTCTACCCATCTGATTCTTCAAAATTTCTACACCATTATTGATATTAGTGTTTTTAATGGTTTTTAACCACTTGTTCTTTGGATGGGAAACCGCCGACCCTCATTATATTCTTTAATTTTCTCTACAATGTTTTAGCATCAACGGTCAACTAAAACCATGTTTTAAAGAAATATTTTAAGCAATTATAAATCATATTATTTTATTATAATCTATTACGATGGTAACATTTTCGTAGATGACATAGTGATAACAACAATCTTTTCTTTTTCTTACACATTATCGAGCCATGGGAAACAATAAGGATCTGAACCTCCCTCTATACGACAAATAGCTTCGTCTCCATCCTGTCTTCTCACCTGCCAAAGACATTTATCGCAGGCTGGATACGCTGCAAATTCATCATCGTCTCTCCATGGGTCGAATATTACAAAAAGGTGAGATCCCCCTCCGTACCACGTAAAATGGCAACGAAACATTGTAGTGCTCCAAATGTTAACACGAAATCGGAAACCCCAGTAATGATTCCAAGGAATATGGATCAACCCCAAGTCATCGTCATCAGATTTGCAATGTACATTCAGAGTTTGTCTGTTCTTTACAACGTTGTGGATTATAACATGCTTTTTTGATAGAGGAAAGAAGCTGTCACCGCCTGATCCTGGTCCTGGTGCTTCCGCCACAACATCTGAGACATCTAACGCTGAAACAAAAAGAGTAAGAATGAAAAATGAGATCATAAAAATCAATATGCAATGAGGCTTATTAGAGAAAGCCATTGCAGTGTAAATTGTGTGGAGTGGGTTGTTAGAATGCACTTGGTTCCCTATTTATAGATAATAACAAAAATGTAAATATATTTGAAGGGATGACTAAATAGTAATACGAATGTTACGTTGAATGCATGTATTTGATATGTGTTCATCGACATGGAAATGCTTATTGGTTTCCTCTAGAGTTACAAATTATTTAATTTTTTCATAAATTAGGAAACAAAATTTTTTCATTCCTTCTCATTCCTTTTTTTGTAGAGGAATAAAGAACAAAATTATTTTTTGGTAAATTTGACAAGGAACAAATATTCGTTTCCATTTCTACTATTTTATTCTTCTAAATTCATTTCCTATTCATTTCTCCTGTTTTCAGAAAGGTTACCAGTCGGAGCCTAAATGTAAAGTAGGTGGTGATCCAATGCGACATTAAAACTGGATATGGAAAATTAAATTAATAAATCATTTTCTGAATATAATAATATAATCCCTCCGTTTCAAAAAGATACATATTTTAAATTTTTCACACATATTAAAAAGGGTTTTTTGCAGAATTGACCTATAACTTAAAGTCAAACACAAAACTAACCTCTTTTTTTTTTTGAAAATTGGTTTTGCCCTATTCACCCCACAAGTTCATATAATTTACGAAAATGCCATCAATTTTTTTTTTCTTTTTTTTCGAAAATGACATTTTTACTC
>NC_027753.1:20048122-20049842 GCF_000695525.1 Brassica oleracea var. oleracea | reverse complement strand
GGTACCAGACGACTTACACTTCAGTCGTCCAGAAGACTTCCAACATCTCAAACGACTCAGACGATTTACAAGGGCTATATTCGTAAAAATGGTTTTTGTTTTTTTGTTTGGTCACAAGGAGCTGAGCTGTAATTTCACTAGGCTTTTAGGTTAGTTTTGCATTTGATTCAAGTTTGGGTATAGGTTTGGGGTTAAAATCAATTTGTGGGTTAGTTTTGGCAAAAACCCTTATTAAAAAACACATTAAAACTTGATTGTAAATCCATTATTTTTTGTGAATAACAATTTTTCATAACTTTTAGCAAATATAAATCCAATAAACACCATTAACTTTTTTGAAATTTACAATTTTTCATTAAATAATAAATTGAAAAGGTAAAAATGTATTTTTTTGAAATAAATTATTTTCTAGAAAGTGGGATCTTTCTGTAACGGAAGGAGTATTTAATACAAATTATTCTAATTAATATTTAATAAAATTGATATAATTTTAAGAAAATTGCCTAAAATACCACATTTCTAATACCAATTTTCATGTTTACCTCGACCAGTTTTATCCTCATTTTTAAAAGGTAAAAGACACTTATAACCTTAGGTTTAACTAATGATCTAGACTTAAAGTTTAGAGTTGAAGGGTGAGATAGAGTTTTGGAATGTGGAGTTTAAGATTCTAATAAATATATATAAATAAATACTTAAAAAAAATTAAAGAAATCGTTTCAAATAGAATTTTTGAATTTCAAAAATAAAATTTGAAACAAAAAAAAAATCAAAAAATTATAAAAATTTTGAATTTGAAAACGTATAGTTCGAAAAGAATAATATTTTTTATTTGTTTAAATAATTATTTATTTATATATAAAAAAGAGTATAAAAGTCTTTTGCATCTTAATGAAGAAGACATTTTTTGAAAATGTCACTTTAATGAAGGTAAACATAAATAATGATACCAATAATATAATAAACATGAAAATTTCCCATAATTTTATTTTATATAATTTAATTTTATAATATGGTGTTTAGTAATAAAACTTCCAACTAAAAATTTATCTTAAGAAATCTTTTTAATGAATAAACAGTTTGTTGCCAAAAAATGAATAAGCAATTCAATTTAAAATTCGTCAAGGTAATCTGCTTCAGTCTATGATTTATGTAAATTAAATTTATGCTTTTTTACTATGAAGAGATTGATATTATTCAAGTACGAAGAGAAGGACAAGTTTTGAAATTTTGGGGGTTTGAAACAAATAAAAAAAGAACGCCTATATATTATTCCCTCCGATTTATTTTAATTGTCGTTGTAGACTTGTGCACAAAGATTAAGAAACACTATATTAAGATCCGCGCCTTGCGCGGAATAAACATTATATATATAAATTATTTTATGTATTATATGTTCTTACATATTATGAAATAATAAATATATATTGAATAATTAAAAGTCAGTAACTATTACATATATAATTAAATTGGTGCGAACGTATAAATCAATTTTATTAATCCAAACATTTTTTTTTAAAAAAATTGATAGGATATGTAATTAAATTTAAATGATATTAACATACATAGTATATTTTTAATATTAATGTCTATTAAATGATGCTTTCTACTCATATGTTTTTTTGATCATGTATATCTTTAATAGCAAAAACTTTAAATTACTGATAACAAAATTTTCATTGTGGGATTAATAATTTTAGTAATTGATAATTTAAAAAAA
>NC_027753.1:20040569-20045337 GCF_000695525.1 Brassica oleracea var. oleracea | reverse complement strand
ATTATCAATGTTAGTTCAAAACTTTTATCAAAAAAAATTATTCAAAGTAAATTTTGAAACTAAAATATTTTTTTATTCAATATGGTTTATAATTTAATTTAGAATGATATATATATATACATATATATTTTAAATCTTAATGATTAATTAAATTAGACTTTTACTTATATGATTTTGTAATCATTTGTATTTTGTCATAACAAAAATTTTAAACCATGGATCAAAAAATTTGACTGTGAGACTTTTAACAGTTTTAGTAATTTATAGTCATTTTTTAAAATTCAAAATATAAAATATACAGAAAAATGTAAATTTTTATAATATGGTTATTGTATTTTTTAAAAAAATATTTTAATAGTTTTAAATTAAACAAATTTGATAGAAGATACATTTTTTTATCAGATCTTTATTATTCAAAATCATTAATTGTCATATATATTTTACCCACATTAGGCAATTCCGTAGTCTTTATTTAAGGAAATAATAAATGACATTAATAATGAATTTATGATTAGTTTAATAAAAAGCTTATTATATAATTAGATGGACCAACCTATTTCTCTAATAATTCTAAGAATCATCCTAGTGATGACATGTGGCTACAAAAAAAAGTCGTAATGTTTCACAAATAATATATAGGGGATTTAACTCAAACAGACCGGTACTATTGAAACATGAAATTTATATATTCTAAATAAAAACATTATTACTTATACAACTAATCGTTTTTCAATCAATAGAAAAATACGCTAGAGAACTTCTGTTACTTTTTATAAGTCCCCATAAATCAAAAGTTCAAATATACTATAAATATGAAATTTTTTTCTAATGAGGTGGCAAATGTTCAAAACTGATGAATAAGGCAAATGTTTCATTAACAGTGCGAGAGCTTCTTTTGATATATAGTCCACTAGAGAGGTCGATCATTTGCCACCTCTTATTGGGATGTGGCAAATGTTTCATTAAAAATGGCCAGAGCTAGCCTTGACGAAGAGATGTTTCTCTGCACACAAAACTGATGAATATGGTTCTCGAAATATTTAGAAAGCACAAGAACGGAGCTTTAACGATTATATACTCAAATATACAATAAACTAATCATCATGTAAATTTTACTGATTTAGAGTAATTTCATGTCTGAATCATGTGTTCAAGTAAATTTTTCAACGTTGGATAATTAGGTTATTACAAACTATAAGAAATATTACAGACGAGTCTATAACTGATAATTCTACATGTCTTATGAGGATTCATGTATCACTGCATCAACTAAGCTATCCTATGGAATCTACGTTTGATGTTACTTTTTACGCCATGCTGCAAATTTATTGTATGCTTTTTTTTTTTCATTAATTCATATAATTCTGCCTTTGATTCGAAATCCAGACTTTTTAGTGTGGAATCATTAATGAACTTTTCATTTAGTTGTTTCATCAACATTTGACGACACTATATACACTAGAAGATTGACATTTAATAGATGTTGAGTTAAAAGATTGATTTGTTCAAAATATAATTGAAGGGCTTACTATTTATTTTAATTGATTTTTTAAAATATTTAGTTTTTTATTTTAGTTATAACACAATATTTTGATTTAACTATTTTCATCCACATTTGAGTATTTGACGACAGTTTAAAGCTAAACGAGGGAAATTGACATTAGCGAATTTTATGTTAAAATTTAAAAGGTTTTAAAATAAGAGGAAATTACAAAATAAGGGGCTTTCGTTAAGATCTTTAACACTTTAAGACACTTTTGACAACTTAGCCACTTTCCTACAACATTGACCATTGGAAAACCCTGATATATGCCTTCTTTTTTTTGGTCGAATCCCTAACATGCCGCCTTCTTTTTTTTAACATCGAACGACTATTCTATTACTCAAAGAACTTGAATTGGTCTGGGAAACCAGACCGGAATATAACAATCAATGTAACAAAGCTTCTTATCTATGTCTATTTAGTTAAAAATTAACTATTTACCAACTACATATTTCAATGGGAAAATTTGGAAAAATACACTTAAATAAAATATTAATTTGAAAACTACACCATTGATTAATTTATTTAGAAAAATACACTTTGGTATATATAAAATTTACTAAATTGCCCAATCTCAATATTTCTTAATTATTTATCATCATAATTATTTTATACTCAAAGTAACGTTTTTAACAAACATAAGATGTTTTAAAAAGAAATCTTTAGAATATCCAAACAATATTCTTTTTTTATATATTTTAAACTTTTTATGTTTCTGAAAAAAAAACCTTCGAGACAACGTCTCATTTTCTTCTTCTCCCTACCCTCCATGTATGAAAGAACTTTTATCTTCCGCTGATCTCATTCAGAGGTTTGTTAATTCATGAATTAGATTTCAGTTTCTATTTTATTTTAAATGGTTTTTTCTTTTAGGAAAATCATGATGCATATAACTGGAGTTTTTGGAGAGAGGAAGTTGAATAAAAAATCATGGAATTTCACGGTGAATACAAAAAATGAGGTAAATTATTTACCATTAAAGAAGGTTTGAAGTTTGAAGATACGGTACAGATGGTTCATGAAGATTTTGGTATATATAGGTTGGGTAATGATTTAGAACGTCTCAACTATGGTACAATGTCTTCGTGATACAACGCTAACACTAGTCTATACAAAACCAAATAAGTGTAGAACGTTTCGAACTCTTGGCTTAGGTCGACTCTTGCTGGTCACACCCGATACGTCAACACGGTGACTATTTCACTTGATGCTTCTCTTTGCGCGAGTAGAAGCAAATACAATTGTGGTTTTGCTGTGTGATTTTGCTGAGTGGAGGCAAGTACTGTCTGGAAACCTGTGTTTTTTTTGTCTATGAACTTCCGAAAGAGAATTCAAAGCAAGACATGAGAATTCCATAAGATATAAGAGAAAAGAAAGGTGCTCCAGCTATTGGCAGAATGAACTCCGCTTATCAAGAAAGCCTGGTGATGACCAGATCAATAAATTCTGGAGAGATAGATGTTCTATACCTTTGAAGAACTCCGCTTCTGTTCAAGTTTGGCGTAAGTGTCGTTTTTCCGGCTTGATAGACAATGAATTATAGGAGTTGGTTTCCTTTTTTCTCAGCCTTATTTATCTCTTTTTGCTGTAATGTTTGTAGAATGGTATCATGAAGATGCATAGATATGAGCGTACACTGATTACGCGTTTAAGCACACACCAATTAACCTAATGTGCCAATAATACCACAATCGAATGGTATTTCATTGTAGTATTTTAGGATCGAATCCACAGAGAACTAGAGACTTATAACACCAAGAATACACAAACCTTCCTAATCTAAGCAAACAAGAAGATAGATGATTTGTAACAAACTAATATCCTAGAAATATAAACAAGTGAATCCATGGGCTAAGGGAATTGATTTCAAGTAACTAAGATCCAATCTAGGTGACAAGCTTTCAATCAAAGTAATCTCTTAAGTCTAAACACAATTCTAGACAAGTCCTATGTCTAGGTAAATGCCCATTTGCTTAGAAATCATTAAACATCAAATGTCTTTGGCTTAATTCAATCAAGCAATCTTTAAGTTCAAGTTCAATAACTATCTAGCAATTTTAACATCAAGTGTCCTTGGCTAATCTCACTAGAGCTTAGTTGAGTTGATTCAAACACTTCATCTAATCATGTCTGATGAGAAGTGTTTAGAAATCAGGTTTAGAGTGATCAAGACTAAACAAGCATTAAAAATACTCAACAAGCAAGTTCATACAAGGATCTAATACAATAACACCATAGATCTTCACTAAGTTACTCTAATCTCCCTAACCCATGAATTCTTAAGGAAACTACTCACTAAACTCCATGAAAACACTTAATCTCATAATAGATTGAAGCATATTCAAGTAAATACAACAGAGAATAAAGATAAACAAGGATTAAACAAGCAAAACCAAATTAAAACTCAAGAATAGATGATGAACAATGAAGAACAGCTCAAGAACAAATGTTTTCTCTCAAACTCTCAAAATACAAAATATGAAACTATAAAACTTTCACTCTCTACTCTTTGTTGTATTGTACTCTGTGTATTGTGTGTCTTCCTCCTTCCCCTTGCAGTCTCTTTTATAGCCTAAGTAAAGGAGGATGACAACACATCCATCATGTGAAAGCATAAAGCATAAAACACACTCATAAAAGTTATTCTCCACTTTCTTCCATTATAGAACACCTTTTGCCCCTTCATATGGCCAAAGTAGTCTTGCCTCTTCAGAAAAGGTAGAGAAAGTTAGGCCAAAAGAGCCACCAAACTCATGATAGACAACCCATCCCCCATGTTGCAAGCTTTAAAGAGATAAAACTCACTCATTAAAGTTTTCTCCACTTTCTCCATGTTGCACACACCTTTAGAATACCAAAAATAAGAAGAATAATGAATAGTAATGAGTTTTATAGGTTTTAAGTGAATAAAAATGAGTCTAAAGGCTTAAAATTCGAAGGCTATTGTTGATGTTGCTAGGGTGGCCGCTAGGAATGTCATACTGATATGTGTGTAGTATTTTGATCATAAATCCCTCAATACAGCTCCAAACGACTTGAAACCACCTCCATTGTAAAGCTAACTCAATTTACCATGTCTTCCCAAAAGACAAGTTTCAAAAGATATCTTTAAGACCTTCATCCATGCTTGTCTTTCACACGTTCGGTTCAAGACTCCTCGAAAGCTCCTTTTGTGCTCTAATCACCTCCAAAACTCCAAACAATTCATCCAACACCTACAAGATG
>NC_027753.1:20025068-20040090 GCF_000695525.1 Brassica oleracea var. oleracea | reverse complement strand
TGCTAGTTCAAATGAGGATCTTATGCTAGCAATAGATGAGAACAAACATATGTCGCTCCCAATACTCTCAAGATTTTGCACATGACAGGCTATCAATAAGAGACCTCACTCAACAAATCGATATTGGTTTCAAAGAATGGCAAGGGTTCAAGGGTAGGGGAGTGCCATTTGGGTTAATCAAAGGATAATACATGGAGTAAGATAACCCAAATGTGTATGAAATCCATGATCAAGTATGCAAGTGCCCATATGCAAGAGAGATTAAATTCATTATGCCCAAGTTCAGTTTGTAATTGGTTTCAAGAACAATGTCAATATCATATGAGCAACATGTTTCAAAAAGAGTTTTCAAGGCTCAAGAGATGCTTGTAGATATGTTCTTTTCATGGCAATTTCAATCATGGCTCCCTATGCATAATTCAAAACACACAACTCTTTTTTTAAATTTTTTTTTTTTTTTTTTTTTTGAAATTTTCTATGCAATGCAATGCATGAGACTCATGACAAGTAAACAAAACAAAACACAATGTGAGATAGTAGACTCTCCCCCAAACTTACTTCACACAGTCCCTTGTGTGAGAGTAAGCTCAAAGAAGAGATCTAAGATAAACATGAAAACTAAATATGTACAAGGTTGAGTGACACTTACTTGGAGTTATTGGCTGGTTCAGAGGAGGGTAGACAGAGAAAGCATCGTCTTTTGACCTCTAGCGATTTTGATTGACCTTTGAAAGATAACAGAGGACTGCCTCCCCAGTGCGCTTGTTTTAAGTCTTTAAGCTTGACTGCAGAGCCTTTTCAGGCAAGAGGTGGCCCACAGAAGGCCTTATCGAGACAACCATGATCACCAGGATCATACTCGTCGTAGAACCATCCCCTGAATTCGTTCATCCTGATTTCCTCAAATGGTATCTTCCTTGGATCATCACGTTTAAGTTCTTTGGTGGAGAGAATACCAAAGTGATTCTGAAAGGGCTTTTCTACTGGAGACTCTTCTTCTTGTACCTCTTCGGAGGATTCTTTGATGTAATTCATTTGATTCTCCACAGACTCTTCACCCTTTGCTTCTTCCTTGGCTACAGGGATCACACGCGTTTCTTCTTCACTCAAGAGCTCGTTTATAAAAACCAAGCTCTCTTTTGTCTCCTCAACGCATTCAACAACCAAATTCTCATCACCCAGATCTTCAAGAGTGTTCTCAACAAAGCCTACTTCTTCTTCATCGATGTTTGCATAATGACTCATGAATGTCATAGTCTTGGTTTGTTCTTCAGATCTTATAATAAGATTCTCATCTACCATGCATTCAGAGAGTGATTTAGACTCGTATATAGGCTCTTCAGCTTCATGTTGAAAATCATCCTCAAGCTGAGCGTTTGCAGCTCCTTGACCATTGCCCTCTTGAGCAGCTCCAGGAGGAACTTCTTGGACATTTTGTCTATGATCATCAACTTCATAGACACCTTCCGGTTGATTCGGGTTTCTCTCCATCTCAAGCCCCAATCTATGTAAGTGGGCTTGCTTTTCTCTTTCTCTTCTCTGTCTTCCCAACTCTCTTTCTAAGGCTTTGATGTTGTCCACTCTTGGTGCAAGATTTGTTGATCCTTTGCTTCTCAAGTTCATGCACGTGTCATCCAAATATATATGAAGATGGATAATTAGTAACTTAAAAACGAAGTAAAACTCAGTCTTAAGCAAAGACTTAAACGCAATGTCACAATCAGACTAGGATTGGCAACGGCGCCAATTTGATAATAGGGTTTTTTGCCTATTGCAAATGTTGTAGTATAGTGGGGTGAATGTCGAACCAGTCCTAGTGATGTGAATCAGTGAGAATACAAGTCATTTCTTAAGCTAAGCAGATTCAATAGTTGTGAGTGTGTGACAAGTAACAATAGCAAACAGAGCAATACAACAAGGTTTTAATCAATTTAAACAAGTGAATCCATGGGCTAAGGGAATTGATTTCAAGTAACTAAGATCCAATCTAGGTGACAAGCTTTCAATCAAAGTAATCTCTTAAGTCTAAACATAATTTTAGACAAGTCCTATGTCTAGGTAAATGTCCATTTGCTTAGAAATCATTAAACATCAAATGTCTTTGGCTTAATTCAATCAAGCAATCTTTAAGTTCAAGTTTAATAACTATCTAGCAATTTTAACATCAAGTGTCCTTGGCTAATCTCACTAGAGCTTAGTTGAGTTGATTCAAACACTTCATCTAATCATGTCTGATGAGAAGTGTTTAGAAATCAGGTTTAGAGTGATCAAGACTAAACAAGCATTAAAAATACTCAACAAGCAAGTTCATACAAGGATCTAATACAATAACACCATAGATCTTCACTAAGTTACTCTAATCTCCCTAACCCATGAATTCTTAAGGAAACTACTCACTAATCTCCATGAAAACACTTAATCTCATAATAGATTGAAGCATATTCAAGTAGATACAACAGAGAATAAAGATAAACAAGGATTTAAACAAGCAAAACGAAATTAAAACTCAAGAACAGATGATGAACAATGAAGAACACTCAAGAACACCAAGAACAATGGTATTTCAAAGAGAGAGAGTTTTGACAAGTTAAATTATTACAAAGTTAGATTCTATGTTTCTTGCCCACTCTTTTGATAATAAGAAAGCAAATATTATACAGAAAAGTAGGAAAAATCGTGCAAAGGAAAGGTGGGTGGAAGATAGTGGGAAGTTGGTTGATCCCATCAACTTTCAAGTGGTCCCCGGCAAGGATTGATACACCTATAGTAAATCGATCATAACTTGTCCAATACAGCTTCAAATGACTTGAAACCACTTCCATTGGAAAGCTAACTCAATTTCCAGTGTCTCCACAAATTTTGAGCTTCAGAAGAGATTTTTAAGGCTTTCATCCGTGTTCATCTTTCACTCTCCGGATTCGGGAGCGACCTCGCTGTGTCGCTGTGAGAGGTCGCTCCGGATTCGTTGTCTCCGGGTGATCAATACGCGAGCGACTCTTCCCTGTCGCTCTAGTAAGGTCGCTCCAGTAGGGTGATCAGAGCGACTTGGTGGTGTCGCTCCGGACTGGTCGCTCCCATGCCTTGCTCGCCCAATGACCACTCTAAACACTCCTTTTTGAGCTCCAAATGCCTCTGAAAATCCCACCAATGGTCCTCTAACTCATCCATGGTGCTCTCCAACACCTGATATGTACAAATGCAATGATATGCAACCTAAATGTGCCTAAATGATGCTCTAAATGACCAAACCATGCAGGAATAAGAAGTTAAAAACATGTAAATTCACAAGATATCATACACGCAGGAAACTTTCCCAAATATCTAATCTATTAAAACATGAGTACAAAATTAGATTACTCTTTAATTTTTTAATATATTTACACTCTCATGCCACTGATGTATTAATTGAAGCTATATTTATGGATTCTTTGTCTTTAGTGGATTATTAATTGATTTATCCAAAATTAAATTTATACTTGCCAAACAAAAACAATCGACATCACCCTTATATATACTTTCTCTTTTATAGTTATCCCATTGCTTAACAATCAATTTTCTCTGTCATTACCATACAAAACAAATTCACGGTATAAAAATAAATTCAAAAGGTCAATGTTCATACTTATATATTAGGTTTTCGTTAACTTCGTACCAACCAGACATATCCATGTCTCACATTTAAGGATAAACAACTTAATAATTTCTGTATAAAATACTTCCTTCATACTTTGACTATATGTATACACCTTAGTTATCATGATAAAAATGATTTTCATTAATCATCCAATGTCATACCTTGCGGTCAATCAACAAAATGTTTGAAATTATAATTTATACAATCCTTAAAAATATACATCTTATTAGACCCTCATCCTCACATTTTGCACAAACAAAAGTTTCACACGATAGCTACTTACAATCAATATTAGTATGATTTAATGATTATCAATATATAGTTTTTTTAGATCCTCATCTTTTAATAATATAGATTTACAAATATAATAAAAAAATATCTTTCAAAATAAACAACTACTACTATTTAAGAGGCTGTTTTTAAATCCTCATCTTTTTCCACATCAATACATATCAGGTAACCAACAGATTTAGAATCCAAAATATACGTAAACCAAATCCTTTAAATCCAGCAATATTACTTATTATTTTTGGTAACAATATTTATATTAGTTATTTCAACAATATATAAAAATTGGTTAGCATAATTATTTTTCGAAATCTATGAGTCACTTATGGTTAGATTTGGGTATATTAAATAATCGATATAAATGATGATTGACCCTCAAGTTAAAGGGCCAAAAATATTATGCTGGCCATTTTTTATATATTGTTGAAATAACTAATATAAATATTGATTATTTATATTGATTATATTTTTTCTTAAAATTGAGACAATATCTAATTAGAAACTATTTAAATATAATTGACACTTTTATTTTTTTTTAAACAAATCTTAATCCACATTTTTATATCTTACAATAGAAGTTCCATAAATCAAATATTCTTCAAAAAAATTATTGTTGAATCATATATCAATTTCGTAAACCATACTAACTCATACTTCTCTCTTTCTTCATATTTTAATTTCAAAAATTTGTTTTCTATATATCTTATGTAAATACATAACTCTCTTTATTTATATTTTTTAATTTATTTATTTGATACTAAATATCGGTAATACAACAGACTGTAAACACACACACCAAAGTTACTCAATGTTATACGACTTACTATTAAAAATTCATCATTTATTATAAACTAAAAACTAAAAAAATAAAATATACACTCGTGCGGTTGCGCGGATCAAGGTCTAGTACTTGTTTAAACATGATGTTGCTTCCTCCACAAGACACTTCTTATTTCCTCTCAATTCAAATTAATAACAGCAACAGAAAAAAACTACAACATGTTACTTTCGTATGTTGCTGTGTAAATTGCTCTCTCCCTTGCCCTCTCTGTTCTTGAATAACAAGTGATGATTTTTTTCCATGATTATAGTTTCAATATAATTCCTACGTTCCGTTATAATATCCTTGTTATTGTAAAATTTTAAATGGTAAAAAAAATATTTATCCCAAAATACATATTTATCTTAAACATAAATAAATAAAATAATATTATTGTTATAATTTCGAATTTATATTTCAGTTACTGAAACCTAATCTGGGTAAAAATGTCAATTCACATTTAGGAAAATGTAGTTTTTAAAAAATAAGATAGATGGTGTAGTTTCAAATTTCAAACTATTAATGAAGTAATTTACAAATTATCCCTATTTCAATACTCACGTGAACATTAAGAAATAAAATATATTCAAAATAATTGTTTGTCTAAAATTGAAACGAACCAATATTTTCTCTTTCTTTACTACTAGGTCCGTGTCCGCGCTACGCGCGAATTATAAAGCTATATTGTTTTCTTTTTAATTAAATATTAATATATGATATTATTTGAGTATTTTGTTGCAAAAAACCCTAACGAGTTTGAATTTGGAAAGTAGCGGAAGATTTTATTATATTGTTATTTATTTCTTTTTAATTAAATATTAATATATGATATTATTTGATTATTTTGTTGCTAAAACCTATCAAGTTTGAACTGGGAAGTAGCAAGAGTTTTTTTTATCTTAGGTGGTTGATGGTATTATTTGGTGGAGGATAAATAAGGAACATAATGAAAATTTTGTAGAACTATGAATAAAATCCCTATGCGATGTTAAGTACATAAAATAAAAACTGCTAAAAGAAATTTTGTGAAGGCATCATCATTACTCATTAGAATAATTATAATTTAGATAAATGGTTTTGTGAAAAATACTTATTTGAATGACATGTAACTATACCATTAGAATTATTATAATTTAGATAAATGGTTCTGGAAAAGATATGAAATTTTGTGAGAAATTACTTATCCACAAATAAATGTTTAAATTTTGGAATGAAATAGAAAATACGTGATTACTTCCTTTGTTTCAATATTAGTAGTTTAGACTGATTTTTTTTTAGACTGATTTTTTAAAAATATGTTTTTTATAGATTTTTTGTACTTTTTGTTTTTCTTGAATACTGTATAACAAATAAAAATTTAAAACTTCTTATCGTAGGTTAAATGATATTTAATATATTCAAATGATACTTTTGAAGAGTAAATACTTCGATCTTTCACAAGGCTTGGGCTCAATCCAACGGTAAAGAGAATGATATTATACGCTGTCGCGCCTATCAGCCGTCAGATAAATAGTTCGCCTATGATAGCCTACATACGTGCGCATCACAACACTTTGATTAAGCTCCATTCTTCATCCAGAAGAACAAACAACACAAGAAAAACGAACAACCAGAATGTTGTTTCAGTGGAGAAATGAGACTCTTGGAGGGATTCATGAGAGATAGCTTTCGATTCTGAAAGATCAAAGATGATGCCTCGATATACATTCACATGTCTTTTCATTTTCTCTCTTGATCTCAATTTTCCTCGGCGCGACCAAGTTAGTTTTCCAGATATATAAGAATATCTTGTGGCCACATATCACTCTGCTTCAGCTCATACGAAAATCCGACTACAACACCAAATCCCACTGGTATCCTGGACGAAGCCTCTGCAGTATTCGCTCTGTTCCATGGATCCAGGAACAGAGCCGCTAAACTATCATGAAAAAGGTAAAGATTGGTATCTGAGAATGAATGCACCCAATGGTTTACTACGATATTGATAAGATCATACGAACCAAATTTTTCTGTGTATACATAGGACTGTAGAAGTTCTTCTGGTGCCCTCTACCTATTAGAACAAAGCTTTTGGGGTCAGTTAGGCATCAATGGTATGGTAACTAATCGACATATGGGTCACTGGCTTTCGTTTGGCAGTGATATTTTTTAAAAAGCCACGAATTTTACGTGGTTGTGGTGTGGCTAGTTTCGAACATATATACTCTTCCCGTATGAGACATTTAGAACTTTTGTTCTTTAACCAAAATTTTTAAAATGTCTTTCTACTTTGATTCAAGAGATTGGATGGATCAAAGGATTGATCCTCAGAGTAATTCTGTTTCAGAAGTGTTTCTTGGAGGCATTAATGCATTTCTTCAATTTGCGTGTAATCAAGCTGATTATGAAGAGCGGAAAACATTATTGTGTCCGTGTGCTCGATGCAAAAATGTGAAGCAACGAGATGCAAAAGTTGTTTCAAGACATCTATTCTTATACGGTTTTAAGGGAAATTATTATGTTTGGACGAGTCATGGAGAGAAATTCTACACTGTTGGTGAGAGTTCTGGAGCGAATCATTCAACGGGTGAAGAAGAAATGTGGGAAAATCCTACTTGGAATGCTCATGAAGATCAATACCAGGATAATTTAGAAGTACGAGCGGACATTGCGCCACCATACATATCGGAACCTATAGCAGAGACGGACGTGGCAGAGCCATATCGTGATAATGTTTTTGAAGCATTTAAAGCTGCCAGTCAACCTCTCTACGAAGGTGTGCAGACGGAATAACTCAGTTGTCTCTTGCTTCGCGGATGTTGAAAATGAAGATGGATTATAATTTGGCGGAAACTTGTGTAGATGAGATATCTGAAGTATTTAAAAAAATGCTTCCGCAGCCGAATAATGCTCCAGCAACATATTACGAGACAAAGAAACTGACACGAGGGCTTGGTTTACCCGTTCAGAAGATTGATGTTTGTGTGAAGAATTGTATGCTATTTTGGAAGGAAGATGCGAAGTTGGTTAGTTGTACGTTTTGTGGAGAAGATCGCTACTATCCGAACAATGGAAAAGGAAAAAACAAGCCAAAACAGAGAATGTTTTACATGCCTATTGCAGAACGTCTGAAACGTTTGTACCAACTTGAGGCGACAGCTTCCAATATGCGGTGGCATAAGTAAAATGTGACTCCGGAAGGCGAAATGCATCACCCATCTGATGCTATAGCGTGGAAAAAATTTAATGAAGTATATCCTTGATTTGCTGCTGAAAGCCGGAATATTTATCTATGCTTATCAACAGATATATTTAATCCGATTGGTATGAATGGGGAAGCACATTCCCTTTGGCCCGTTATTGTAACTCCATACAATTTGCCGCCGGGAATGTGCATGAAAAGAGAATTCCTTTACCTTACGGTGCTAATTCCTGGGCCCAAACATTCAAGGAAAAACTTAGATATTTACCTTCAACCATTGATTGAAGAATTACAGATGTTATGGAGGGATGGTGTGGAGGCATATGATATTTCAATGAAAGAAATATTCAAAATGCGAGCAGTTTTGATGAGAACGATAAGCGATTTTCCAGCTTATGGAATGCTTTCAGGTTGGACGACTCATGGTCGGTTGGCGTGCCCATATTGTCAAGATGAGACTGATGCATTCTGGTTATCTAACGGAAGGAAACATAGTTGGTTTGATTGCCACATAAGGTTCTTAGATACAGATCATCCTTACCGGAAAAACACTCAAGCATTTAGACGGGGAAAAAAAATTTTAGATCTTCCTCCACCGTGGTTGACCGGAGAAGAAATATTGCGTGAAAGGATAAATAATATCGAAGGTTTATCAAAATCTGTGAAATGTGGAGGGAATGGACATGATAACCCATCCAAGAAAATATTTGGATACGGAGTTACTCACAATTGGGTAAAGAAGAGTATCTTCTGGGAGTTACCGTATTGGGAAATCATCTTCTTCGGCATAGCCTTGATTTCATGCATATTAAGGAAAACTTCTTCGACAACCTGACGAACACATTGTTAAATGCTCCTGTAAAGATGAAAGACAACATCAAAAGCAGATTAGATCTTCCAGGACTATACAAAATGCGGGATTCAGAGATGAAAGAGGATGGAACGATGCATGTGCCAATATTCAGGCTGCCTAATGCGGGAAAACGAACATTTCTTCTCTGGTTGAAAAATGACATAAAATTTCAAGATGGATACGCCTCGAAATTTAGTCGATGTATTGACGAAAACAATTTAAAGGTACATGGACTGAAAAGTCATGATTTTCATGTCATAATGGAACGACTATATCCATTTGCGTTCGCTGAACTCCTTCCCAAAAATGTTCACACAGCGATTAGAGGTATTTATTTGTTTGTATCATTTTATAATTTACTATAATTGATGCTATAATTAACTTAAATATTTTTTTTACAGATATTGCCCTCTTCTTCCGAGATATCTCTTCGAAGACTTTGAAAGAGTCATATGTTGGCCTATTAAAGGAAAATATCAGTGTGAAGCTTTGTAACTTGGAAAAAATATTTCCTCCATTGTTCTTCGATGTTATGGAACATCTTCTTGTGCACCTCCCAGATGAGGTAGCCTTAGGTGGTCATGTCCATTTTAGGTGGATGTATGTATTTGAAAGATACATGTATCATTTGAAGTAGAAGGTCAAAAACAAAGCACGCATTGCAGGTTCAATAGTTGCACAATGGATAAATGAGGAGATTTCAAATGCTTCCTCAAATTTTTTTGGGCATCCTGAAATCATGAGCATTCCAGAAGGTCCGAATGATATTCATTTCACATACAATTATCTGGATGTACCACCCTTGTTTTACCATGAAGGGAGAATTAGTGGTCAATGCTCAACTGGTTGGTTGAATGATGAAGATAACACAGTTCTTCAGACATTTATGATGCTCAACTGTGAAACATTTGCTCCATATGAAAGGTAATTTAATATTATGGAAAATATAATATAAATACATATTTCTAGTTACATAATTATGATTTTAATATGTGCAGGACGTTTGAAGAATATATAACGTTAAATGTTCCTGATATTACTCCAGCTGCAATGCAAAAAGCGAAAGACACCAAATTTGCTGATTGGTGCAAAGACTATGTGAGTTATTGTTTTGTATTATAAAGTTTCACAATTTTTTTAATTAAATTTGTATTTTGTAACAATGTTATTGTATTACAGATTAATAATGCGACTCAGTTTTACACATTTCCTATGTGGATGTTGGATTTTGTACAAGGTCCTAGGCGTAGTTACAGGTCTTGGCCAATATACCACACACGTGGATACACTTTTCACACTCATAACCATGGTCAAAATAAGAGAACTCAACATTATGGTGTATGTGTACCTGGAACCAACGAGACAGATTACTATGGCCTTGTACAAGAGATCATGATGGTGGAGTATCAAGGTGATGTTGGCTTGAAAGTCATGGTTTTTAAATGTTCGTGGTTTGACAACACAGCAAATCGCGGTATGAGAATACATCCATTTGGTCTTGTTGATGTCTCACCACGAAGACAATATGCAAAATATGATCCTTTTGTATTACCAGGTAAGTGAAAAATATATAATTATTTCTTTGGGATTTGATATTATTGATGAAACTATGATGTTATTGTACTATAAACAGGTAATTGTGATCAAGCATGTTTTATTCCTTATCCACGGGTATGTCGACAATCTGTCGATGACTGGTGGACATGTGCAAAAATTATTCCCGAGGAATCCGTGAAACATCAGAAATTGCATTAACGGCATGGCAAGATGATAGACGTGATCAGGTTGCTGAAAGTTCATTGTTACAGGTGGAGACACATGTTCTTGATGATGTGTCTGATTATGATATTGCTCCGGTGAATCCTCCAAACCATGAGTACGTATCTGATTGTGATGTAGAAGCAGACCGTGATTCAGATGAAAATTCGGAATAGAAAAATATATTCCAAGAATGTAAAATATGTGTTTAAGGTAGTAAGATATGTTTTAAGGTTGAAAAATAAGTTGTAAGGTTGTAAAATAAGTTGGAAGGTTGTAAAATATATTGTAGTGTTGTAAAATATATTGTGAGATGTAAAATATATGGTAAGGTTGTACAATATATGGTTTTAGAAAATATTGTAAGGTTTTAAAATAAATTGTAAGATTTTTGGAATATGTATGTAAGTTGTTGTGTGAGTATAAGGTTGAAGGAAGAGGGTTTAGGGATTATAATTTAGGGGTTAGATGTTTGTGGTTTCGGGTTTTGAAAATAGCCACGCTTATCTCGTGGCTACATATTGGCTATGTGAAAATTGGAAAAAACCAATTGGTTTGCCTCCAATGTATCTGGTTTTGGCTCCAATTATTTTTGGTTTCGCGGTTTATATTAAAGACCAGCCACTGTATTTTTGTGGCAATATCGTGGCTATGTTGAAATTTTGGTTTGCCTCCAATATATTCGGTTGTGGCTCCAATTATTTGACATTTCGCGGTTATTGCTAAAAAAGAGCCACGATTGGCCACACTGTTTTTCGTGGCTTTGCTGAAAGGGTTTTATATCGGTTTTCCTCTTTCTTCCAACACTTACCACAAAAAAGAAACCGAAACTCTCTCTCGACTCGCGACTGACGAAACGCGTCGTCTTCTCCGGTTTCAATTCTCGCCGTCTCCCATTCCAAGCCTCACCGTCTCCCGTCTCCCGTCTCTCATCTCTCAAGGTAACCCCTTTCTCTCCTCCGCTAAATCCGATTTTGGATATTTTTTTTGGCATGTTTAATTCATGTTCTAGGGTTTCGATTTCTTTGCTTGTCTGTGTGTTTCGATTTCTTTCCGATCTAGGGTTTCGATTTCTTTGTTTTGTAAGTGTCTATGTTTTAGGGTAAGTTGTTCGATTAGGGGTTTTGTCTTTGTCTAGTTAGTGTTCTTGTGACCAAAAAGTGTTTAAATTTCTAATGTTCTTCTCTCTGTCTCTTTTATTTCGCTTTGTCTTGCCTGTATACTAATGTTTCTTTTTCATTGGTTGTGAACAGATGAACTCACCAAGAGTACCTCCTCCTATGCCTCCTGGTGCTACTGGACCGGCTTCTATGCATCCTGGAGCTACTGGACCGGCTTCAAACCATGCTGCTTCCTCTTCTCGTTCCAATAGCTACCCGCAGATGACTCTCAATGCCATGCTTAATTCACCTGCTAGGCTAGCACAGCCTCATCTCCATCCAGATAAAATCAATGGAGCTTTATGGTAAGATTACATTTGGTCTCCATCTCTTTCTTAGACTAAAATAGTTTCTGTTATTTGTTTTATGGCTGTGATTGCTTAGGATAGTTTATGTTTAGGATTGTTAGCGATGATTGTTTATTTTGTAGGAATTTTTGTGATGTATTGTTTCTGTTACTGATGTTGGTTATCGTTTTAGGTTTGGTATTGACCCATGTGTCAACTCTTTCATTCGGGCAACTTGGCAAGCATACTACATGGGGCCTTGGAAGAGTTGGAGGAAGGTTCCTGATGAAAGGAGGGAATCATGGTGGCAAACGTTTGTGGTAAGTGACTAGTATACATTGTATATGCCGTTAACATGTTTTAAAATCACTTACTGTTTTGTTTTCTTTTGTAGAAAAATTTCTATTGGGACCCTGAGTTTAATGACTTAGTCTACGGTCTTTGGAAGAAAGAAACATGGACAACCTTTGGTGAAAGGATAAGCAAGAAGAAGAGGCAACAGAAGAAGCCAAAGTACATCAATGAAGCTGACTGGACTCTCCTGTTGGAGCATTGGGCGACCGATGCAGCTAAAAAGAAGAGCAAGAAGGCTGCAAAATCCGATCCTGTGGGTAAAGGCTCCCACAAGCATAATGCAGGACCTCGGTCTTTTGCAAGGATTGAGTATAACATGGTATCTCTCCATGTATATACTCTTAATACTGTTCTTTTTTTTTCCTAATCTACTGTAATTATTTTCTTTTTCTGCAGATGGTGGCTTCTGGTACTAATGAGAGGCCTTCATTCACTGACCTAGTCAGGGCGACACACACCAGACCAGATGGAACTTTTGTGGACTACCGTGCTGAAGAGCTGGTTACTCAAGCCGAGCTGGGAGCCACACAGCTCTCTAACACTGACGGATCACCCTGGAGTCCAAGTGTATCATCTACTCCTTCTCGCCTCAAGATAAACAAAGCTTATCTAAAGGTATCTTTCATACACTAGGTTTCAGTTTTTTTTATGTTCTGATCTGTATGTGGAATTGGATGACTTAGAGCTGCTTAAGAATGTGGTTGGTTATTTGCGGGTAGAATTAGATATGACTTAGAGCTGTGCATGTTCTGTTTATTTACAGTGAAGAAAGCTTTTATTAAAATTGTTTTCTGTTATGTTCAACAGAATGCTAAGGGTAAGAGGGGGCATGTTTATGGACTCGGAAGTGCCCAATACAGGGAGCAAGCACCTTCTTCACGCTTCTCTAATGGTCTTACCCACAACCTGGAGCTGGAGATGCGTGTGGAGGTCTTGAGACAAGCCTCCAAAGTGTGAAGCAAGATGTGTCCGAGATGAAGCAGGACTTTGCATCAACAAGAGATGCAATCAATCAGCTCCTCCAAATGCTTCGTCCCCCACAAGCACCTACTGAACACACTTCTACTCAGCCCCAAGCCCCAACTCCTCAGCCTTAAGTAGGTTCCTGTCTTCTCTTTTGTAACAAAGCTCATCAAACTCTAGCTCATCTTTTGTAGAGTCTTCTTAGACTCTTTAAAACTCTTCTCCCTTATATAATTATCTATGTTTGTGTAATATTGAACCTACTCTTTTATATATATGCAATTTCTGTTTTAATTATATGTGCAATGTTTTAATATTTGAATGGAAATATAAATTGTTGAATTTGGCAAATTAAAACAAACCAAAGAGGAAAAGCATTTACAAAAATGGTTATATAATAGCCACAATATAGAAAGTAGCTTTAACGTGGCTAACCAATACCATGAATAAAAAACAAAACCGTGGCTTTTTAAAGCCACGAATACATAGTGGCAATACTGTGGTAAACACAACCACTTTAAATTAGTGGTATAACCGTGGCTTTTATAGCCACTAAAAGTAGCAGCGCTAAAGAAGTTATTACCGTGGCTATTAAAGCCACGAAAAGAAGCGTGGGAAAAGCGTGGCTACTAGCCACGATAAGCCACGTTTTTATTCCAGCCACAAGGCTATAGCCACGGTAATTTTCCTTTTCCAAAACCGTGGCTCTTTTCTCCCTAGCCACGAATTTCTCCTCTATAGCCACGAAGTTGTAGTGGCTATGCGGTAGTTTTTTACTAGTGGCTATTAATCACCTGGCTTAAGATTGCGTTGGAGGTAACCACGTTGATGCATGTAAGAATTGCCTTGTAAGACTTGAAAGTACCAATTTCTGATATCAGCTTCAGTTAAAATATTTAGCCAATAACCGGGACTTCTAGCTCTAGTGGTAAAGGACTTACAGCTGTGAGTACCGCCACTGGATTCGAATCGCAGCCACTGGGGAATTAACATTTCGGCATCGCCAGGGACAGAGGAGCGACACCTGGCAACACGTGACTAGTCTTGATCACTTCTGTGGGGCCAGGATACCTCTGTATAATTCAAAAAAAAAATATTTAGCCAAAATCCTGATCAAATAAGAATGACATGCGCAGATTCAGTTATAAGAATTAGTGTCAGGAAATATCAAAACTGTAAGCATGAAAAGTATTGCATGTACTCAAAGACAAAGTACAGCTCGCGAAACACCATCAAAATTTCATCACTATTAACTTGTACATATAAGTTGAAAGCCAACTCATATAAGCCACAAATTAAGGGGACAAATGCTTAAGATATCAAAAATAATAATAAGAGAATTTGAGTTACATGCCCATCGTCTTTCCGGTAAAGCATTGTGGCCTCTTTATTTCTTTTATGTATCACTACAAGAAAACAGCAAAGATACTGAGGGAAAAAATCGTCGGAATTTCGTCGGAATAACATTATTCCGACGACATACCGACAAAACAAGTCTTCGGAAATAATTCCTCGGAATTTCTTCTTTCCTCGGAAATCCCTCGGAATTTTCCGACGGAATTCCGAGGAAACAAATTTCCGAGGAAATTCCGAGGATCACTAGTTCGTCGGAAATCTCCTCGGAATATACCGAGGGAGAATTTCGTCGGTATATTTCCTCAGACATTCATCGATCGATGCGTTTTTGGACATATATCCATCGATCGATCCGTTTATAAAAAAAC
>NC_027753.1:20015193-20024538 GCF_000695525.1 Brassica oleracea var. oleracea | reverse complement strand
TAATACATTTTTCCTCGGTATTTCATAAGAATATTCCGACGGATTGATATTTCCTCGGAATTCCGTCGGTATATTCCGAGGAAATTCCGAGGAAATCAAATTTTGGGTTTCCTCGGAATATCCTCGGAAATTCCTCGGGAAATTCCGAGGATTTTATTTTCCGTCGGAATTTCCGTCAGAATACCGCTGTTTTCTATATGCAAGAACTTTTGAAAATTTTATATAACAACAACCTTAGAATAGTTCTTAGCAAGGACTGGAAGCAAACTGTCTGTATATAAAAAAAGGAAGATATTGATCAACTTAAAGATACAAAAGAAGAAAGAAATAAAAGAAAAAAGAAAACTTTAGTGTCTTCATTGGGACGTCTCGCATCCTTAAAGACATTAACATGCTGCAGCAAATTGGTTTTCACGGACCTATAGAAACTTCTGATGAAGAAATCGACTCAATCCACACGACTTCTCCTATGGTTCTTACTATTGTTTCTTGCCCTTTGGTAACAAAGGCTTCCCTTCGATTAATAGGTTATTAGATTAAATGCAAAATTTGAAAGTTGACAAATATATCATCGTTGTTAGACAAATATTATGCAATCAGGAGAGAAGATTACCTGAGAAGATTACCTGAGAAGATCGAATCCTAACGTACGTTTCAGCCGAAGATGACAAACCTATGAAAGAAGCTTAGGTGGAAGATCTAAGGAATCTGAGAAACACAAACCACAATTATGTTGGAGGAAGAGTGGAGGAAGAGAGAGTGAGAGTTTTATGGGTTTAGTTGGGTTGGAGGATGTTATTAAGATGGATGGAACTTGGATCGATTTGACTTCCTTGGAAATCCGACTACAACACCAAATCCCACTGGTATCCAGGAGCAGAGCCGCTAGACTATCATGAAAAAGGTAAAGATTGGTATCCGAGAATGAATGCACTCAATGGTTTACTATGATATTGATAAGATCATACGAACCAACTTTTTCTGTGTATACATAGGACTTTAGAAGTACTTCTGGTGCCCTCTACCTATTAGAACAAAGCTTTTGGGGTCAGTTAGGCATCAATGGTATAGTAACTAATCGACATATGGGTCACTGAAGGACATATACACAGTAATATTGGTAATCTGAAAGACTGCTTGCAGCACAAAAAGGGAATCAAATTTGTACCATCTATAACAACATACTCTATAAATGTGGACTTGAATTAACCTCCCCTGCCAACAACATATTCTATTAATGTGGACTCGAATTAACCTCCCTGCAAGTCCAAAATCAGCAATCTTAATGAAGAGTTTAGAGACTAACATAATTTAGAAGCAACTAACACAGCTTATAAATATGTTGTGGAAAAACAATTTAACCATGACTGTCAGAGACACATAGATTAAAATCTAAATTGTCATCAATCATCATAGCAGGTGTTTGAAGCTTTGTATCATTTGATGCCTCAAGGCTATTAATCACCTGGCTTAAGATTGCGTTGGAGGTAACCACGTTGATGCATGTAAGAATTGCCTTGTAAGACTTGAAAGTACCAATTTCTGATATCAGCTTCAGTTAAAATATTTAGCCAAAATCCTGATCAAATAAGAATGACATGCGCAGATTCAGTTACAAGAATTAGTGTCAGGAAATATCAAAACTGTAAGCAGGAAAAAGTATTGCATGTACTCAAAGACAAAGTACAGCTCGCGAAACACCATCAAAAGTTCATCACTATTAACTTGTACATATAAGTTGAAAGCCAACTCATATAAGCCACAAATTAAAGGGCCAGATGCTTAAGATATCAAAAATAATAATAAGAGAATTTGAGTTACCTGTCCATCGTCTTTCAGGTAAAGCATTGTGGCCTCTTTATTTATTTTATGTATGTAAGAACTTTTGAAAAAATTATATAACAACAACCTTAGAATAGTTCTTAGCAAGGACTGGAAGCAAACTGTCTGTATATAGAAAAATGAAGATATTGATCAACTTAAAGATACAAAAGAAGAAAAAAAATAAAGAAAAAAGAAAACTTTAGTGTCTTCATTGGTCTTCACGGACCTATAGAAACTTCTGATGAAGAAATCGACCCAATCCACACGACTTCTCGTATGGTTCTTACTATTGTTTCTTGCCCTTTGGTAACAAAGGCTTCCCTTCGATTAATAGGTTATTAGATTAAATGCAAAATTTGGAAGTTGACAAATATATCATCGTTGTTAGACAAATATTATGCAATCGAAGTGATCATGAACATCAGGAGAGAAGATTACCTGAGAAGATCGAATCTTAACGTACGTTTCAGCCGAAGATGACAAACCTAAGAGAGGAGCTTAGGTGGAAGATCTAAGGAATCAGAGAAACACAAACCACAATTATGTTGGAGGAAGAGTGGAGGAAGAGAGAGTGAGAGTTTTATGGGTTTAGTTGGGTTGGAGGATGTTATTAAGATGGATGGAACTTGGATCAATTTGACTTCCTTGGAGTATGGTTGAGCATTGATGAAAGGATTAATTGGATGAAGATAGAGTAATGAAGTCGCAGTTACGTTAGGTTAGATGGTCGTCCAGTAAGTGAATTTAGCATAGATGACATGGCACATTCTTGACTTATGATTGGTTTGAATTTCCATGCCTACGTGGACACCCTAAGAATTCTAGATATCTCTCTTTTAGTATTGTAAGATATCTTCTCTTTCTTTTTTTCTCTCTCACGATTTGTTCGATCGCTAGAAAATTTATGACATTCTTTGTACAAATTTACTCATTTTCCATTTTTTACTACTGTGATTCTTCAAATTGTAGATTTAAAGTGAGATCACTTTATGATGCGAAGAATGATATCTTTCGTGAATCGAAAAGCCGCACTCGTCAAAATCGTATGTCAACATCAAAGCTCACACACAAAATTAGATCGGCCAAAGAAAACACTTCACCTCTGGATCTGTTATCCTCGATGGGTATGGAAAAAAAGCAAGAGCTTATTTTCTTTGTGTACACTGGAGTCACTGACATTCAATCCGCTCAAATGGAATCTTTGCTCGGGTGAGGTGACGGATAATATAGGTGTCTAGGTAATTCTCTTTAGAAATTAAGGAATGTTGAAGAAAATATCTAAATAGGTATTGTCGAGGGTCTCTAGGAAAACGTACCACAACACTCCATTCCTACTGAAGGACATGTACTTATAGTTTCACAAACTGATTGTAGAATAGGTTTAATAATAACTTGCTCTCTTATTAATCTCTTGAGAAAATCACTCAAAACTCAAGAACCCAATACAATTACAAAACTCTCTCTCTTAGGTTGCAACAAGTCTGCAACTTATTATATAGGGTTATAATTTCCTTTTCCTGATTGACTTAACATTATTAAGATATTTCCTAATCTTTATAAATAACCAAAACAAGATGAGATTAGGATTGCTTGCTCTTCAAGTTATTTCAAGCTATTTCAAGCTTATTTCCAACATTCTCCCTCTTAGGCTTGAAATCTCCAAGTCTTCAATTCCAATCATGCTCCTCATTTCTTTGTACCGAATTCTTCCAAGTCCTTTAGTCAAGATGTCTGCTCTTTGTTCATTCCCTGGTACGTGTTGCACCTCAATTTGATTGTTGTCAACACATTCACGAATGAAGTGGTATCGTCGATGTATTTGCTTGTTTCGCCCATGGAATACTGGATTCTTTGTTAACGCGATCGCAGATTTATTGTCAATAAGTATTACTACTTTCTCACACTTCTTTCCTATGACTTCACCAAGCAAGTCCTGGAGCCAAATAGCTTGCTTTGCTGCTTCAGTTGCTGCCATAAACTCTGATTCACAAGATGAAAGAGCAACTGTTTCTTGTTTCTGAGAACTCCAGGTTATGGGCGAGTTTAAGAGATAGAACACGTGTCCCGTAGTACTGCATCCATCATATTCGTCCACGTTATGGCTTGCATCACTATAGCCAATTAGCCTTACTTCTGCTGCACGTTTAAATGTCAAGCCGTAGGTAAGTGACCCTTTCAAGTACCGCAGAATCTGTTTTATAGCCGCAGCATGTGAAGTCTTTGGAGCCTGCATATATCTACTCATGACACCAACTGCAAAGGAGAGATCAGGCCGCGTGTGGAGAAGGTATCTAAGACAGCCGATGGTTCGTCTATAGTCCTTCTCGTCGACACTGGATTCCTCGTGAGCCTTGGATAATTTTAAGCTTGGATCGAACGGAACATAGACTGCACTGCAGTCTTGCATTCTGGTTTCCTCAAAGATTTTATTTGCATATCTTTCCTGTCTCAATGTAATCCCTTCACTATGTTGATCAACCTCAATTCCAAAATAGTATGTCAATTTGCCTAAATAGCTCATCTCGAATTCCGTGGCCATTTCTTTCTTGAACTCATCGATCATCTCTAGACTTGTACCAGTTACCAAAAGATCGTCAACGTAAACGGCCACAAGTAGCAGATGTTATTTATCAACTCGTCGATACAATGCTGGTTCCTTGGAGCATCTTTCGAACCTTAGTTCACTCAGTACCTTGTTTAGTTTTTCATTCCACGCTCTCGGAGCTTGGCGTAGACCATAGAGAGCCTTTCGTAGTTTATAAATTTTATTCTTTTGACCCTTGACTTCGAACCATTCTGGCTGAGAGACGTATACTTCTTCTTTAAGGTCTCCATGTAAGAACGCGGTTTTGACGTCTAAATGGTGCACTTGCCGCCCGTTTGCTGCCGCTAGAGCTAGTAGGAAACAGACAGTTTCTATGCGAGCCACCGGTGCAAACACTTCATCGAAATCAATACTGTGTCGTTGTATATAACCCTTTGGTACCAACCTTGCTTTGAACTTATTTATACTTCCATCAGAGTTGCGCTTAATCTTAAAGATCCATTTGAGTCCTATCACTTTTGCTCCAGCCGGAAGTTCTACCAAATCCCACGTTCTGTTTTTCACTATTGATTTAATCTCATCTTGGCAAGCATCTCTCCACTCTTTCTTCTCCTTTGCTTCTTGGTAGCTCCATGATTAATCGTTTATACTTAATAACAGTCTTTCTCCTTCAAGCTCAGCCAACAAGATGTAATCATCCAAGTAACCAGGCTGTTTTCTTTCTCTCTGAGAACGTCTCAACATGGGCTCTGCTTCATCCCCATCATCCCCATTATCCTTTTCGTCTTCTTCATCCTCCATTGTCGTGTTTGGTTCAGGTGTGGGTGCGGTTTCTTCTTGATTAGGTGTTGTGATGCTATCATCGATGCCATGATTGCCATATTGACTGATATTAATCTGAAAGGATCCGCTTGTGTCTTCTTTGTTGCTTGTCGTCCAATCCCAGCCTTTGCTCTCATCAAATATTACATCCCTACTGACCATTACTCTTTTATTTGTTGGATCAAAGAGTCTATAGGCTTTTGATCCTGGTTCAATCCCGAGATGTACAAGCATTCTTCACCTATTATCAAGCTTCTTTAGATGCTGTGAATCCACCTTTGCGAATCCAATGCAGCCGAATATACGTAGATGACCGATGTATGGCTTCTTGCCTTTGAACAGTCCGTATGGTGTCTTGGTGTTGATGACACGGCTTGCTGCTCTGTTTATAATGTATGTAGCATGTCTTACCGCTTCGCCCCAAAGATAGTTTGGCAGTTCCATATGTTTCAAGATACTTCTTGTCATGTTGAGAAGCGTTTGATTTCTCCTCTCTACTACCCCGTTCTGTTGAGGAATATACGGCGCCGTTAGATGCTCTGTATTCCGTGTTCTTCACAATATAAGTTAAACTCATTGGATGTGAATTCACCACCTCGGTCTGTCCTAAGTGTCGTTATTGTATCTTCGCTCTCTTTCTCAACAATGGCCTTGAATTTTTTAAACTTATCGAATGCTTCCTCTTTATCTCTTAAGAGCATCGTCCACATATATCTACTGTGATCATCGATCAGAACAAAAATGTATCTCTTTTTCGATGGCGTTGATGGCGTAATGGGTCCGCAAAGATCACCATATATGAGGTTAAGTACTGTATCAGCTCTAAATGATGTCGATTGTGGGAATGCATGCCTTGCTTGTTTCCCAAGTATGCAAGAAGGACATGCTTCTTTATCACTTACTATTTTCGGTAAGCCGTATACGAGTTCCTTGCTTGCCATTAACCTGATTGCTTCTCTTCCTATATGACCCAACCGTGCATGCCATGTTGCTGATTCATTACTAGCCGATGCCACTAAACACCGATCATCTCTCTCGATATTGACTTTGTAGAGACGGTTTCTTGAGCGTTTGGCTTTAGCGATGAGCTTCCCGTCGCGATTTCTCAAAGTGAGATAATTATCCTTCATTCGTATATCACATCCACACTCCGTAGCCTGACCAAGACTTATTATATTACTCTTTAAGTCTGGTATATAGTAGACATCATCTAATATCCTTTTGCTCCCATCTCTTGTGCAAAACAATATTGGTCCTTTACCCTTGATGCCAATACGAGAATCGTCTCTGAATCTAACCTTGCCAGTGATGGTCTCGTCTAAGCTCTTAAAATACCTCCTATCACCGGTCATGTGATTGCTCGCCCCATTGTCTAGATACCATACTTTATCATTGTCTTTACTCGTCTCAAATATCAGAGGATTAACGTTCTTTTCGTTAAGGTATACTACCTCATGAACCATTAGCTCCTCTGCTTCCGTAGTATCAATGTCTTTTGTTTCAGTCACCTCTTGTAGCTTTAAGAGACGATCGGGACACACTGAGGCAAAGTGTCACATCTTATCACAACGGAAACACATAATCTTGGACATGTCAAAATTGTCCTGGTAACGATCTTGATATCTGTCATTATACCTTCCTCTGCCTCTTCCTCTATTGTAAAACCGGTTTCCTCGACCACGACCTTTGAAGTTACTGTTATAATCACGGTTGTTGGTGTTTGAGGTAGGGTGAGTGTGTTGAGGTTAAGGTTGAGTTGTGTTGCTTGCATACATGAGCTTGCTTTGAGTTTCTTCTTCTTCTTCGTCTTTCACTCTCTCCTCATAAGCTTTAAATCTTCCAACGATATCCTCAAACTTTGCGGTCTTGAGATCGACAAATTGCTCAACTATTGCAACAAGTTGAATGTATTTATTTCGTGGGAGGCAAGACATAAATTTCTTTATAAGCTTATGTTCCTCAATGGGTTCTCCTAAAGCGGTTGGTTTTGATGACAGTTCGGTCAGTTTCCCAGCAATATCATCAATGGTGTCTTTGTCTTTCATCTTCAGTCTTTCGAGATCAGATGCTAGTGTTTGCAATCTTGCTTCTCGAACTAGATCAGCTTCTAAGTACTGTTCTTTGATCTCATCCCAAACTTTCTTTGCAGTCTCCAAGTTACCTAATTGTAATACAAGCGTCTCAGGTAGTGCCTGAAATATTAGGGCTGTGGCTAGGTCATTCTTTTCACTATCATCTGATTCATTCTCCACCAGATCCCATACTTTGTTTATCTTCAACACTAATCTGATCCTTATCGTCCACACCGCATAGTTTGTTTCCGTAAGGACAGGACAACTTATTTTAGAAGATCTTCCTCCTTCCTTTTGTCTTTGACAGAACAATATCTCCCATGTTTGTTGTATCGTTTGTTCGTCCCTAGAAGCTCTGATACCAAATATAGTTTCACAAACTGACTATAGAATAGGTTTAATAAGAACTTGCTCTCTTATTAATCTCTTGAAAAAAATCACTCAAAACTCAAGAACCCAATACAATCACAAAACTCTCTCTCTTAGGTTGCAACAAGTCTGCAACTTCTTATATAGGGTTATAATTTCCTTTTCCTGATTGACTTAACATTATTAAGATATTTCATAATCTTTATAAATAACCAAAACAAGATGAGATTAAGATTGCTTGCTCTTCAAGTTATTTTAAGCTTACTTCCAACACTTCTTTAGGTTGAATCCTTTTCTACCATGAGTAGAATGTTTACTTTCTTAAGCCTGAATTTGTTTTTGTTGCATATCTCACCCTTTTTAGCGACACGACATTATATGATTAAGTTTTGAGGGAAAAAAAACATTATATGAGTTCTGATTAAACATGTGTGGACATGGTATTCTGTGTAAGTTATCTTTTTTTTGAAAAAAATCTGTGTAAGGTATCGCGGACAGATTGCCAAGCCCGTCCTTGTTATAAGGCAAGTAAAGCAGATGCTTTTAGGCCACAAGATATATAGCAAATTTTAGGGCCACATTTTTATTACAGATTCAACCATATTCAATGGTTTTAAGCATTTTTGTGTTGTTTGTATTACTATTTTCCATTTGTATTTATGTAAAAGACCATATAATTTTTATTGTGCTTTAGGCCACATCAAATTTTAGGACGGTACTGCAGATTGCCAATGACATATTACCGTGGACATGTTAGTGTGGAGAGAATATCGGGGGATAAGACATTGTTGTAATTAGAGACTTTAGAGACTGAATATTTCTGTGTTCTTATTAATGATCAAGGGGGTTCCTTTATATAAGGATTACAAGATAAAGATAAAAGGAAAGTGTACATATCATTATCCAAGAGGAAATATGAAAACTACTAAAACATAGGAAAATGAAACTATTTATATCCTAAGTTGGCTAAGGCTTTGGTCTTTCTCTCCTCCTTGCGGCCGCGGTTGGGCTTGATGTGGCCGACGGGCTTTCTCCTCTTATCTTGGTTAATTGTAATCCACTCCATGATTTATAACACTCCCCCTTGGATGCCATAACCATACAGGATTTGTAGTACGCTTCATGTTGCCTCATTAAAACCTTATCAGGAAAACCCAGTGGGACAAAACCATGATGAAAGAAAAATAGTACAACATGCACTACTCCCCCTAATGTGAACCTCAGTGTAGGTTCTACATTCTACGCATCTTGGTGCGTGATATTTCCTGTATGTATAGGATGGGAGTAATCGGCCGGTATCATTACTGAACCGTAATTAGACCACTTTGACTTCTTAGGTCGTTTCTCATGTCCTTTGACATTGAGTGTCCCGGTAAAGCATGTGTGCTAAACAATGTGAACCATATTGGTCTCAGGGATCACTATTGGCTATTTGCAAATCGTGTTTGCATATGTCCATAGTCTAGACGTGATCGTCTTCTCTTAACTCTTTACTATGGTCGGATAAACCAAGTACTCATGGACAATGTACTAAACATGGTTATCATGAACCTATGTCTCGATTTGGCCGATCCATGTCTGGGTCATAGACCTCGTCTATACATTTCCACTACTTGTCTCATGAGTGTTTAGGATCAATGCTGTGAGTTTATAATCTCTTATTATTGCTCTGCGGCCGAACACTCTCATGGATGTGGACATCGATTTCTTTGC
>NC_027753.1:20014425-20015054 GCF_000695525.1 Brassica oleracea var. oleracea | reverse complement strand
ACTACAATACATTTGTATCCGGTTGATCTTTTGTCTCTACTAGCCCGTGATCAAGAAGAAGGGCCAGACGCCTTTTAGTCTTAAAAGCCGGACGCGTTTAGTAGAAGAGCCAGACGTTCTTTGCTGAAGAGCCGGACGCCCTTTGATGGACAGAGTCGGACATCTTTAGTTTGAAGGGCCGGGGCCGGATGCTTATACGTTCTGTATCAGTCTACTAACCTCTTTTAGGTTTAGTATAATCACAAGGAATTTCAAATATATGGACTGTATTGGATTATCTTTTATACAACTCCAAGATCAATGATCATGCGTGATCAATTTCTTTTACATACTATATGCAGCTGCTTTATGTTTCAGTCCATGAATCAGCTTAGGAATGAAGCTGTTCTTTCATCTTATCCAGTGATCCATATGCTGCTTACTACATCATTTGTATCTATTCTCTTTCTTATGACCATACCATTGTCAATTTCGAAAATCTGTAGCAGCATCCACCACATAGGAGTTTATCTCCTTATAATTTGTTCCTTTGATCTTTGTGAGTACCTTGTGTAACAAGCTATAATCTAATGCTGTTAAGTAGGAAGACATGAACACTCTTAGACCTCGTGATCATGTGCCTTCTCTCA
>NC_027753.1:20012249-20013628 GCF_000695525.1 Brassica oleracea var. oleracea | reverse complement strand
ATCTTATTCTTATATATTCCCAATCCTCTTCTGAGGTTCCATCTTAGACGGCACATGTATGTATGTGGTGGTTTATTCAAAATCTCTTAAGATGGTGTATGTCTGGTTTTATGACCCGTATATAATCTGAGATGGGAATATCTATGCTCACTTATATGGCCTGATGCATATTATCATTCTATACATGTAAATTCATAATGTCCCCAAGCTTATAGACTGTAGAATCTTAGTCTTATATATAATGGCTTACATGGCCGAACCTTTATAGGTAATAGCTTACTTGGCCGAACCTTTATAGGTAATGGAATGTGTGCGGCCAAGCCTACACTATGCGGTTAAGTCACGGCCAAGCCATGGCTGAGCCGTTTATTCTCATGGTCTCTTCAGCCGGGTAATGACCTCTTTGTTTTGGCCGTTTGTATCATGGCCTCTACGGCCGAGGAATGGTCCTTTATGGCCGAGTAATGACCGAGCCATATAACATGGTCTTAGACCACAGTGGTACACGAACTTGTAGTATTGATCATGGGTTTATCCTCTCTCCCCCTCATGACCATACTATAAGGTCGTGGTGCTTGGGATAATTAAGCCTAATGAGTTTCCCTTTGTGTACATGTTTCACAACGTGAGATCTTTTGCGGGATAACTCTGTGCCTTTTCAATCTTTGCATCAAGTTTAGACTTTAGGATGGCTAATCCTATCATGCCATATAGTGTAAAATTCTGTGGTGTTATCTCAATATGGTTACCATATCTCTTGCCTCTTTATCATACTGATCTGTAGCATAGATTTGATCAGTAGAGATCATAGGTATAGTCTCGACCATTTTCTTTCTAGGTCTTAGGCGATTTTTCTTTCAAAATCTGAAGGAACTTGTTTCCTTTTGTTTGCCCATTGTTTCTACTTGGAAACCATACATTATAACTTCAATGGGTCACATGTTCTTTTGGGTGTGTATAATGCCTTTTAAAGCAATGTCTTAGCCATAGTTTCTTTACTATGCTTACTATACACATTCATGATTTCTTACTTGGTTTTATGCCCTTTAGGCAACTTTTTATCAAATAAAACATTCATATGTTCAAGTAAGATCATGCAAGATTATGAATTCAAACTCTTTTATTTAAAAATCGTGAATGCCATCAAATAGGTTTAAAAGTAAATCACAAAATCAAAGACTTAAAATAAAATTATCATGTCGAGATCTTTCTTTAGTCAATGTATAAGCCGGCCTCACAATCTATATTTTCCCAGGCGGCTTTCTTGGATTCTTCCTTAATTCCTAGCCTCATTGGCTTCAGGAAGTCTCATCTCACTATCTCGTTGCTCAATGTATCTTTTCTGAAGTTTCTCAAATCGACTAATAGTATTTTTAAGT
>NC_027753.1:20011803-20012182 GCF_000695525.1 Brassica oleracea var. oleracea | reverse complement strand
ACCCTTAGCCTTATGTGATAACAGTACATCCTTTGGATGGAATGTGGAGTATGTTTTATATAATAAATCATCATCTGTTACCACTTCACCACATAGTTCAAGACTATGAGCGATTTTCATTAGAGCATAATTATATTCTTCCAAGGATTCAAAATCCTGGAACCTGAGAAGCTTCCATTCATTCATGGTTAGCCAAAATATCATTGAGTATCTGGATTCTAGTCTTGTCCAAAGTTCACAAGGATCCTCTATATTTTCATACTGATTTCTCAGTTCCTCAGTGAGATGGTAGCGCATAATTGTTATGGCTCTATGCTTTTCACTTTCAATTGCATTATTGCCTTCAATGATACATCTCCTGAGTCCTCTAGACTTCAGG
>NC_027753.1:20011136-20011614 GCF_000695525.1 Brassica oleracea var. oleracea | reverse complement strand
GATGCTTATACCTCACGGCCATTATAAGATACAACGATCCTAAGGATCAGATCATAATGCAATCCGGTTTATAAAACCATCCGGATACTAGGCCACACGGTCACTTTGATATTCACTAAGCCACACGACTTTTAATCAATCAAGGGCACAAGGCCACAAGTATGAACAATGTATTAGGCCACACGACCATATACAAAACGAGATCTAGATGCATTCAATCCTATTTCTTAGTTGCATATCTATTAGGTTTTAGAATTAAATAATCTAGCAACCTAACTCCCATTCAATATGTAAATTCTTTAAATCAATCTTTCAAGCTTTAAGTAATGAGAGATTTAAGGTTTCAAGGCCTTTAGGAATTCGAGATTAGGGTTTTTAATTTAAACAAGATTCAGATTCAAGTTTTAAAACAATCCTAATCATATCTCTAGGCGATCAATCAAATACTCAAGTTTCAAAAAAAAATTAAAAACCGATT
>NC_027753.1:20010550-20011029 GCF_000695525.1 Brassica oleracea var. oleracea | reverse complement strand
GCAAGCCGGAACGCAAGCAAGAACAATTTAGGGCTCTTCGGGATTAGATCTTTGCACCAACTCCTCTCAGCTCATGAATAAAAAAAAAGGAGTATTAGATTACATGAACACCATAATCTGAACAAGATATCATCAAACAACTAAGGTATGATAAACTTATCTTTCACAGGATTTGAATTTGGCTAGAAAATCTTGTTGGTTAGGATTAGGGTTCCAAAAGAACAAGACGGCGCTGAGTATTGTTTATGCGAGTGTGGGTGCGTCTGAGATCGGACCGACGAATGTTTTTCACTGATGGATTTTTCTCGTCAAGAGCTTCAATTTGATATGTGGCTCCTCGTCTGGTTCCTCAGGGTTTGAGAGATAGATCGATTTTAAGTTGCATCTGGATTAGGGTTTATGTGTGACGGATTTTAGGTTAGGTTGTCTCAGCGTTTTGGAGTCTACCGTGCTGATAACGTGTTGTAAATAGAGAGTTT
>NC_027753.1:20005748-20010516 GCF_000695525.1 Brassica oleracea var. oleracea | reverse complement strand
TTTATATAAGGATTACAAGATAAAGATAAAAGGAAAGTGTACATATCCTTATCCAAGAGGAAATAGGAAAACTACTAAAACATAGAAAAATAAAACTATCTATATCCTAAGTTGGCTAAGGCTTTGGCCGACTCTCTCTCCTCCTTGCGGCCGCGGTTGGGCTTGATGTGGCCGACGGGCTTTCTCCTCTTGTCTTGGTTAATGGCAATCCACTCCATGATTTATAACAGACATGTTTTTGATTTGATTTATGGGTTATCACAAAAAAAAATACTGTATCTAACGGGGGGTTATTGGCGACTGAATTCTCAATGATTTTAAAAATTTAGAGATTCCCTCTTAATTGGTTTATAGATTTTACAAATTTTCTTAAAATCCATTGTTATTGGTTTATGGACTTTTAAATTCTACGTAAAATTCATTATTATTCAAAAAGTGTAGTTTTCATTGATTTTGTAATTTTACTAAAAAAAAGTTTGTTACTGGGACACAAATCTCTTTAGTTTTACTCATAAGATTCTTAAAATATATGTAAAAAAACACATACAAACACACAAATTTTGTATTGTTAAGAGAATGTGTGTTAAGAGAATGATAAAAAAATTGTAACAAAATCATTTTTATTGTTAGGAGAATGATAAAAAGTTGTAACAAAATCATTAGAGATAACATTATGAGAAAATTCATAATTTTATATAAATAAGAATATAAACAAAGGTCATAGAAACTTAAACCAAAAATCAAGCAAGACAAGAAAAAAAAAAGTGTCAAAACAATCATTATTAAAAAAGCCAAAAATATATTTTAATATCACATAATTATTTTCCATGAAAAAGTTTTATTTTTTAGAAAACATGTATATATTATTATAGAAGGAGAGTTTTGTAGAAAAGTTATATATGGAAATCTATGATAATCAATTACAATCAATCATAATTTATACAAAATATTTGGTACCAATTCATCAAATCTTCTTAACTTTTAAAAATCTATTAACTTGTAAAATTTTAAAACTCCCCACAAATTTTATTAAGACAAACTTATCATTAATCATTTAGGGGGGTGGATTTTAATAGTTGAGAGGATTTTACAAGTTAACTAGATTTAACAAATTTTATCAAATATTTTTACATAGATTTTCATTACTTGTGTATAGAATTCTATTGATTGTTATTAAATTTTAAAGTAAGAAATTAATGGTGGTAGGAGAAAGGGAAAGAGAATCATTTTAATTAGGACAATTTTCTTAAACAACTTTTTTTTCAAGTTTTTGTCAGAAAAAAATATTTTCAAGAAACAAAATGACCAAAAAGTTTAATTTCTACTCCTTACTTAGAATTATATATAAAAAATAAAAATAAAAAATATTTTTTATATAATTTCGAAATATTTGTTTCAAATTCAAATTTTTATAATTTTTTGAATTATTATTTTGTATTTCGTTTTAAAAATATATATTTTTAAAATTCGAAAGTGATTTTTAAAACTATTTTTACAATTTTATTTTAAATTTATAATATTTATTTTTTATTTATTAAAGTTGTGATTTGTATTAGGTTAAAGTTGTGATTTGTACTATTTCATTCTTCAATTTTGTGTGTTTTTGTATATGAGTGTATTTTATTACATGGATTTCAAAAATTTTATGGATATACATGATATTCTCAAAGTTGAGTATTATAAGTAAAAACAAAGAAAATTTACTTCTCAATAACAATAGACTTTAATATCAATGAAAACTAAATTTTTTTGAGTGAAATTTAAAAATCATCACCCAAATAACAATAGATTCTACTCAAATTTTAAAAATTCACAAACCAATAACAATGGAATCTCAAAATTTAATAATAACCCCCACCCACCCCCACCGATTGGATGTACTTTTCGTTCAAGCAAACTTGTAAAACAAACAACCATGGATATTATTAGTTATTTAATGTAAGTATTTTTAATGGTTGTCTTTATACAAATCCTTTTTTTAATAGACATCAAAAGTGCACTAGGTTTTTTTAATAGACATCTATTCGATATTACCAATAGATGAATCATCTCTTCCTGATGTTACAAGAAGATAAGTCTTATTAAGACTAGTGGCTTGTTGAGTTTTATTTTTTTTCGTTACAGTTAGTTGCAAATGATTTGCTTCATTTGGAGGAGTATTTGTTAAAACTGTACAATAGTTGTGTGTATAATTGTAATTGCATTTTAAATATTGTTCACTAATTTTGAGTTTCGCTATATCAATGATTTGAGTTTGTTTGAGTTTATATCGTTTTCATTATCTGATTTTATTTTTTATTGTATTTTTGTATATTTAGTTGGGTATTTTTATGTTTGTAGGTTCGGGTCCCGCGACCATCTTATGTTTGGCGGATCATTCAATTTGGGAAGGAACTTCTGGTTCAAGGTCTGCGTAAACAGCTAGGTAATGGAAGCTTTGTGTCTGTGTGGACTGAGAACTGGATTGATGATAATGGAAGAAGGAGACCCTTGATGAAGAATATCCTTGTGGACCTAATGCTCAGAGTTAGTGACTTGATTGATCATCAAAATAGATGCTGGAATCTAGAGAAACTTGAGGAGCTTTTTTATGAGGAGGACATAAGGAGCATTCTGGCTATGAAAATTGCTTTTGACCATGATGACTACTGGGTTTGGCTGCATAACAGGAATGGTAGTTATTCAGTTAAATCTGGATATTGGTTCATCAACAGTTTGATTAACAGGTCATTTATTCAAGAAGCTGAAGCGAGACCCTCTCTGAATGATATCAAGAAAGAGATTTGGAAGATCTCTACGACTCCAAAAATCAAGGCTTTCTTCTGGAGGGCGGTTAGTAATGCAATCCCTGTTGGAGAACTGTTGGTGAAGAGAGGAATTAGAATGGATCCAGTATGTCAAGCTTGTGGTTTTCAGGGTGAATCTATCAACCATATTATCTTTGGTTGTTCGATTGCTAGACAGGTTTGGGCATTGGCCAATGTTCCCTGTATTGAGAATGGTTTTGATAAGAGATCACATTATTCGAACTTCCATGAAGTTTTGATAATGATGAAGAATATCTCGATTTCGGAAGAGGTCAGAAATGCTATTCCATGGATTGTATGGTACTTATGGAAATACAGAAATGGGATCATCTTTGAAGGAAAACAAAGCAGTGCTGAAGAATTAGTCATCAAGATTAAGGAAGAGGCGGAATTTTGGATGTTAGCTCAGAATAACGAAAAGCAGAGGCTTAGGGAAGATCAAGAAGCTATGACGGTTGTTAAGAAGTCATGGTCTTGTCCTCCATCTGGATGGCTCAAATGCAATATCGGTGTCTATCGTGATAAGGTTCAAATGAGGAGTGGGGCAGCTTGGGTTTTGAGAAATGATATTGGCAAGGTCTTAATTCATAGTCGCCGTGCTTTCTCGAACATACGATCAAATGATGAAGCAAAATTCCATGGTCTCAGATGGGCTATTGAGAGCATGCATGATCATCGTCTCAATAGAGTTATTTTTGCTTTGGATGATGATACTTTTACGATGGTGATCCTAAGACCCAAGGCGTGGCCAAACTTTAGATGCCAGCAACTCGAGCTTATGGAAAGTTTAAGCAAATTGGAGTGGTGGAGATTGGTTAAAGAAGATAGAGAAACTAATAGAGAAGCTTTTTTCATTGCTCAGAGTGTGACCCAGTTGGGTTATGCTCAATCTTATGTGGCTGCAGGACCTCCCGTTTGGTTGGCTAGTCTCTTTGAGAGTGAAGAAACTGACTTTTCTGCTTAGTTGGCGTTTTCGATGGATGGCTTTCAAGATTTTTTGGTTTGGATCGACGATAGTTTATGTTTGATATTGGGTTTAGTCTGTGTTTTGTATGTCACAGTTGCTTGATGTCTTAAACTTTCAATTAATATACCGGATGACAAAAAAAAAAAAGGTTCGGGTCCTCTGCAACTGGACTTTCTCTCTTATTCCTTTTCCCTTCAAGATTGATTTGCAGTTTCATTTTGTTTACCTTTGTATAATGTTTTTTTTATAAATTTATTATAGTCCAATTTACATGAACACTCATTGGACCGAACCATCTTCCTTCCGCTTGTTCCTAGTCTTTTCATGTTATTTGTTTTCAACATGTTTGATGACCCCGCAATTTAAAAAAAGATTTATTAGACCACACATTAAATAAATATCAATAGTACTGAATGGTGGCAATGTTGTTTATGATTATAGGAAATCAATAATAAAAATCATATGTAAATCAACACTGTTGCATATTTCTTTTGTTTTTCGGCTCAACAATATCCCTTTTTATTCTCTGCTATCTCCTCTTGACCATCTTATTGAACGAACATACAAGTTAAAGTATACGTTCATGTCAAATTCATGTGAAAATGTAAATTGTGTAATTAAGTAGAGAGTCTAATAATTAACATCCTATGTTTTTCTCTTTGTCTTTACTAATTAACTACCCTATATGCCGGTTTTAGATTGGACAGGGATGCATTTTGAACCGCTCGCGCTCTTCATGAGTAGAGCTGGAAATTTTAATCATTGCCCGCGGGCCCCGCCCCGTTTAACCCGCCGCGGGGCAGATGCGGGTCGAACCATTTGAAATTTTTAAATCGCGGGTGCGGGTGCGGGTCAAGATTATTTTGAGCGGGGCGGGTGCGGGTCAGCCGAATTTGAATCGCGGGTACCCGCCAACCCGCAAATTAAAAAAAAAAAAACATTTTTGAAAAAAAAAACATTTTTTCGTAAAATATATAAAAAACAATAAATATTT
>NC_027753.1:20002394-20004983 GCF_000695525.1 Brassica oleracea var. oleracea | reverse complement strand
TGGGGCGGGGCGGGTCGGGGCGGGTTGACCCGCGAACCCAGCACTATTCATGAGGTAATGAGCACTGTAGCCTCCTCCTCCATTGTGTGCTTTCCAAGATTCCAAGGTTAAAGCCACAGCAGTTGCTGCTCTTTCCTCAACTTCACCGCTTTTCTCCTGCAGGTTCATCTTTTGGAGCAGGAACTCACTCTCTGCAACACACAATGCTCCACAGATCACATAAACAACCTACAGTTTACTGCATATAGGTTCAGTTAAAACCAAATTTAAATGCAGTGGAAGAAGATGAGCCAGAAAACATTGTGAGCACTAAGGTAACATGCAGAAATAAGAACAGTTTAGGAAGACAGCTAAATGGTGTTCAAAAACAAAATAAAAAAACCAGTTTCATGTATGACCAAAAAAACCCAGTTTCATTACTTAATAAAATCATTTACATCTTTAGATGCATAATCTTATAAGAATGGCCAATTTGAGATAAGAAGATGGACATCTGAAAGATAATAGGAAGCTGACTGATATTAACAACCATCTACATTCCAATGTGTAAGATACAACCCAAACCCAAAATAATTAATAGGTGACGAAATAGATAATATGATGCACGAACGGTAATATCACACCTCTGAATTAGCAAATTCGTTAATGATTCTCCACACACGCATCTCCTCATTGTGATTGACAACAATCATAGAGAGCTATGGCCTACAACAGGATATTCATCCAGCCAGATAGTGAGAGTTAAATCATTGAGAAAAAAAGCAAAGACTTTCAAAACAGGTATAGTTATCAAGCAAAACCTGTATCAGCAATATGTTTATCCTCAAACTTGTTGATAGAAGAAGTAATAACATCGGAGAGACGTTTTGCTACCCCGTCACTGTGAAAGAATGCATCTAGAAATAACTTCTCTTCTTTCTCGCTATAGGCCAGATCCTTGAACAATTTTATCGGAAACAAGTGCAACCAATTTAGAAATAATCTCAATCACATAACTACAGCTAATGTTCAAACCTCACATATATAGTGTCATATAAACACAAACGATTGAGAAGAAAGAATCTCACATGTTACTTAAGTTGGCTTGGGATCTCATCAACATCACCAGTAACATCTTCCAACTCTCACAGTGAAGAAGGTGCTCACGGGGATATTCTCGGCGTTTTCTTCATCCCCGACTTCCTTTTTCTGCGCATACACTTCCTTCAGGATCTTCTCATTTAGCTGAAGAAATAAAACTATTAGAAATCAAAACTAATAATATATTTATGATTACTTCTTTACAGACAGATTGTGGAGAGTTAAACATGTCTAGTACATTAGGTGTGAGTCTGAGACAAAAAAAAGCACTACTAATAAGATGGTTGGGTGAGGAATGAAAGGAAGGTGTCCTTTATCTTTACTTCTCGTGGGTTAACCAAAGGATCAATTGTGTTTTTCCATCCTTCAAAATCTATGGGAGAACCAGCATCAAGCAGCTCGAACCCATTCACATAGAAGGTTGGTGTTGAGGAAACTCCTCTTGAACCGCTATACTGCAATTCAGAACAAAGGCAAAACAATTTTTAGAGTGGACCAAACTTATCATGAAAATTAAGTATTGAGTAATTACAGATAGTAAGGCAAGCTATTATAACTCAAGCTTCTACTGCAAGTCTGCAAACTAAAATAATGATTAATGAGTAGTGACTATGCAGTGAAGGATCCATATCACTCCGTTTGGTTATCTAGTCCAGGATTACAGAGGACCGAACAGAATAAGCCATTTGAATTCCTTGCCTAGTAAAGATATTAAAACTGAGAAGATTAAGAAGCTGAAGGGAACACCTTGAAGGAAACTCGAGTGTCAAGATCAGATTTTGAGTTGCGGAAGCCAGATTTAAGAGGATAGTGATATGAGCTACCTAATGTAACTGTCCCCAGTTTGACTAATTTGTCCACAACTGCAGGTCTTGGCATGAATTTTGTTTAAACAAATATCAACCAAAACCATCAATAATCATCTTAGACAAATATAAAACACCAGACAAAGGCTTCACTGAACCACAGTGAATACATAACACATACAGAAACATTCATTTCAAGAATGAAGAAACAGAACTGCTGTTACACATTTTCTCTGTCAAAGTTTGGATTTTAAAATACACTAATCGTACCTGGTGCTTGAAGATCCCTATTATAATATAGACTAGAGGACAGGCTGAGAAGAGAGAAAAAACTCCTCTATTATAATATAGATTAGAGGCCGAGCTCCGCGCAAGCGCGGAGTTATTTGTGTATGCTGTTGTTGTTCAGTTTTACTTAGTGTTAGCGTTGTTAGTTATGTTGTTCTTACACTTGTGTTGGTGCGTGCAGTTATTTGGCAAAACAGAGGGTCGGAGGTGGTGGGATTAGTAGGGAGGCAGCTGTTTGTTGTTGATTACGTGTAGTACGCTTTGTGAACGAAGACCAGTTGATACATATATAATTTTTGTATTTAGTTGTCTGCATCCCAATTCCCACCGAGGAACATTGTGTCACTTTTTATGGGGTTTTTGTTTTGTTTGGTGGCTATTGGATTTTAGTTGGTTTCTTTGTTGCATTGTTTAA
>NC_027753.1:20001133-20001796 GCF_000695525.1 Brassica oleracea var. oleracea | reverse complement strand
GTGAAAGCGGGCTTGGGTCAATGAGATTAAAACATACCATAAGCCGAGTCATTGTTGAGGCATTTTTGAGGTAAGTGCCTAGCAGAAAACGTTTTTCGCCAACAACATTTGAAAGTTAACAAATGGAATTAAGAATCAGTAGCTAATATGAATGTACGGCGTTAAAGAAATTTGACTGTAATATATAAAATTATACTGGGGGTTCTAAGTTTGTGTTTGCAAGAGCCTGGAGATGATCGAACCTCTGTCCATCTTCCAACTTCAAACCTATCATCTACGCTCGCTGCCATCCGTAAAGATTGTCGGTAAGAAGAGTTAAATACGTAGACCAATAGTTTTAGTTTTATTGAAATATGGAAGGAAGAAATCATTCATGTTAGAGTGAAGATGACGATACCTTTTCTTCTAGCAAAAGGAGGGTGATTCCCATAAATTCACCATTTTTATTGATGTTACGGGGATCCCAGTAGCTGAGGAGACGGCCAACAACAAACTTGAGAAGACCGACAAAGGCGGAGAGCGTTGAAGGTGGTGGGGAGGACGGCAATAGCATCAGAGACAGACATGCTCAACAATTGAAGAAAAAAAGTGCTTGTAGATAGGAGAGGTTGGAATTCTGGATCTAGCATGACCTATATATAGCGAAGCCGTTCGCATCAGTTA
>NC_027753.1:19986138-20001033 GCF_000695525.1 Brassica oleracea var. oleracea | reverse complement strand
ACCCACAAAATGCCGACGTGGCGCGCTGAGAAGCCTTGTAACTGGCTCATTATAATGTTGATTTTAAATAAACTACAAATGAAATGAACAAAAATAAATAAACAAATAACTAGAAGTTTTACCGCGCTCCACTATGCGCAATATATTTTTCAATATAATTTATACTACCTCCGTTCCTGAAAGTAAGATGTTTTAGATTTTTTTCCTGTTCCACAAAGATAGATTTTCTATATTGTTAAAGTACTTTTTTATACTTTTGAGAAACATTAATTGAGAATATTTGAATTGATTAAATTTCATTGGTGAAAAATTATTGGAAAGTGTATAACAAAGTAAAAAATAAATTAAATTATAAACATTTATTAAATTCTTAATAAGCGTGCATACTTTAGAAAATCTTAGTTTCAGGAAAATCTTAATGTTAAATATAACTTAAACCTCAAAATTTAAAAAAAATTAATTATATTTTTGTGTTTATAGTATATCATTTATTTTCTGATATAATGTTTGAAAAATTGGAGTTAAATGATTTGAAAGAGTATTAATCTTTTGTTTGGAATATCATTAATTTATATTTTAATACATATGTGAACATAGTTAAATTTCCTATTAATTTTTAATTAATAATCATGTTTAAGTCTTTATTAAAGTTCAAATACTCAATATTCTCAAATACTCAATATTTTCAAATACTCAATATTTCAAATACTCAATATTTAGGGGACGATTGTTTGTGGTTTTTGCTTTAGTTTTTGTAAAAACTATTTTTTTATCCAATCAAGTTTTAGCTTTTAGTTTTTGTTTTTGTAAAAACCATTTCACTTGCCAATCAAGTTGTTTTTAACAAATAGATTCCCTAAAATTTAGAGAAACTAGTTTTTCAAAATTTCAACAAATTTGTGAAGAAAAGCCAAATACTAACTTTTGTGGGTTTTTAATATAAAAACAAATTTTGTTTATTTTGTATAAAATATTATATTTTAATAATTAAATAAATAATATTTCCATAAAGATAAATTCCCATACAATTTTTTTATCATTTGAACATTAATGGAAAATAATTTATTGTGTTTCATATCTGTAAATAAATATAGATAATTTTAGTATTAATTGTAACCAATTAGTTATTAATTTAAATTATTTAATAATTTTAATAATTATTATACACACTAAATTTTTTGAAACAAATCTGATTGGTACAAAAAAGAAGGTGGGGCCCATGTGAGAATGGAAAAAATGAAAATAAAGGAATAAGTAATCGCGGGTTCCGCTGTATAAGAGGAAAAATCATATATAATAAAGAAATAAAACGGTAACAAGGGAAGAATAAAAAATGTGGGGTAGTTAGAAAAAGGATGGAGCAGTAGGAATAATTTTTTTTCCAATTGGGACATATTAAAATACTTTCCCCTCTGCGATAAGACGGTCTAAAACCGCTATAACAACAGATGAGAACAAATAAGAAAAAAAGCTAAGTCTTGCAATGCTAATGAGAACATTCAAAGACCAAAAAATATGAAAACTTCTAACATTGACACTTGGGGATGTTGATATGTTGTGTTATCAAAACAAAGCAAAACTTAAACATAGGTATCGATCAAAGACTTTCTCATCTCGTCGACAATAGAGCTAGGATGAGCTTCCCTTAGCTTGAAGATGATGTCTATAATAGAGAGCTCTGTTGCGGTTGTGTCTGAACCACAGAAAGCAGTCCAGTCATTGACCGTCATACCCGCACCTATAACGTCACTACCACGGTTCACGGTTTCTGCAACCAGAGGGACTTGAAGAAGTGTTGCCAGTTCGTCCAAATCTTCCACTGAGGTGTGAGAATTCTTTTTTAGTCTAAATATAATACCTAGCAGAAATGATAATCTTTTTCTCTTGTCCTTTTCTATAGTCATCTTTTTGTGGTTTTATTTTAGTTTTGAGTGTGGTAAATATTATTTAAATTATTTATTTTCTTTCCCTAAACATTTTTATATTATATTTTTTTTTCCTGCAGTAGTCAAAGTTAAAATAATGAACTATTTCTTTCTTTTTTTCTCAACAATGAAACTATTTCTTATAGATTAGTTTTATCCTATAAATTATAATTATTCTTTTATATATATTTATATATATTTTTATATATATTTTTATATATATTTATAATTATATGTATATAACTTATATTTTCATGTTATGCATATAAATATAGTTAAAAAATTACAAAAAAATTTATAAGACAATAAAAGTTGTTATAACACACTTAAGATTATATATAATATTATAAATACGTTATGGACAAATCAAAATATATTTCATCAAATTATTTTATTTTTGTTTATGTATTGTTTATATATAATGTGTGTGAAATTTTGGATCTTTGATAGGCTTCATAATTAACATTACTTTTTATTAAAGCATCCACCAATAATAAAATTTGTCAACAAAGTCTCTACCAACTAAACTCGTAAGATACAACAAATATGCTTAAAATAGTTATAAGGTCAAACGTACTATAGATTCTGCTATTCTGTTTTTTATTACAACAAAAAAATTAACATGAAATCACAATATAGAGACGGATTATACTATAGTCAAAAGTTACAACACCTTATATTACTAATATATATATAAGATGTCAGTTGTTCAAAAGAAAATAAATTATATAAGATGTCAATTCTAAATAATACATGGCTTAAAGCCTGAAACTTCAGGTTACGTTTGCAACGGATTGTTTTCAATTGGTGAAGATGGTTTTAGAACCAGATGAATGGCCAGCTTTTGCAAATTACTTGAAGGATGTCAAGATCTTAAAAGAGAGCTTTACCAGATCAGAGATCATCTATATACCAAGGACGCAAAATACAATGGCGGATAGACTAGCACGCAATGGTAGGAAACAACCGTCTTTTGTCGTTCACATGGATGCAGATCATCCGGTTTGGTTTACAGAGTCCGTATGAGTCTACAATAGTTGAAGACAAAAAAAAAAAAAAAAAAAAAGCCTGAAACTTAATTTTAAAATTTCTAGTCCAATCGAAGGTAAAGTCAACTTTCTTTCTCCTTTTCTACAGCTGATCTTCCACCATCAAACTTGTTACCAAATATGGATCTAAAAATTGACAATTGATGTCAGGGGTAATTTAGTAATTTCCTAAGTAGGAGCAATCCAGGCCTGGTGTGTTGGAAGAGACAAGGCGTGTCTAGAGAAGCTCGCTCAAACTTTTGCACGACCACCTAAAAGTTTAATGGTCCAAAAGGACGGCTCTGGTCGAGAGAGAGAGGACCGCTTCTAATCAAAATAACAACTCATCATCCACCATAACTCCTTATCGTACGCCCCACTAAAAGTTCTTTTAACTAACGTACGCACACGCCTATATTTTCCAAAGTACGAAATAGAAAGAGAAGGTGAGAAAGTTCTTACTACTTTCAAGTACAAATCTTTGCCCCCTCAGACAAATCTTTGGGTTTATCTTTCTCTCTACAAGAAGAAACAACAAAACACAAAGGTACTTCCTTTAAATGATTTTACATTAAGTTTATATTTTCGATTGTAAAATAAAATTTGGATTTTTATGTTTATGGGTTTATTTTTCTTGGTGTTATAGATCTGATTTTTTATTTTCGGTGCCCTTTTTTATTCAGGTACGTATATGATAAAGAACAAATGATGTCCCATGTCTCGTGTGTCTGATTCATGCAACATGTTGGTTTAAACTTGGTTAAAGATGCAATCTAGAGTTTTAAGATAAGGTTTTTGGATTTTCTCCCTCTCTTGTAATAATAGTTTCTTGTCTGAAAGTCACGAAAAAGGTATTTATTTTATTTTTACTGGATAGAAGGAAAAAAAAGTAAATCAATGGCGAATCCTTGGTGGGTAGGGAACGTTGCGATAGGAGGAGTGGAGAGTCCTGTGACGTCATCAGCTCCGTCTTTGCATCACAGAAGCAGCAATAACCCGAATATGACTCGGTCGGATCCAAGATTGGACCATGACTTCACCAACAACAGTGGAAGCCCTAACACTCATACTCAGAACAGCCAAGAGGAGCAGGACGAGTTACCCGCCGTCGAACATGGATCTGGATCCGGGTCTACGGGTCGACGTCCGCGGGGTAGACCTCCTGGTTCCAAGAACAAGCCCAAGAACCCAGTGGTTATCACCAAAGAAAGCCCCAACTCGCTGCAAAGCCATGTCCTCGAGATCGCCACTGGTGCTGACGTGGCGGAAAGCTTAAACGCGTTTGCTCGTAGACGAGGGAGAGGCGTTTCTGTTCTGAGCGGTAGCGGTTTGGTCACTAATGTCACTCTGCGTCAGCCTGCTGCATCTGGAGGAGTTGTGTCTCTTCGTGGTCAGTTTGAGATCTTGTCTATGTGCGGTGCTTTTCTTCCCACTTCTGGTTCTCCGGCTGCAGCTGCTGGTTTAACCATTTACTTAGCTGGAGCTCAGGGTCAAGTCTTGGGAGGTGGAGTCGCTGGACCGCTTATTGCATCTGGACCGGTTATTGTAATCGCTGCTACGTTTTGCAATGCTAGTTTCGAAAGGTTACCTATTGAAGATGAGCAACAACAACCACAAGTAGAAGAAGCGAAGGAGAAAGAGAATGATGATAACAAGAGTGGGAATGATGGAACTGAAGGGTCGATGCAGCCGATGTATAATATGACTCCTAACTTTATGCCAAATGGTCACCAAATGGCTCAACACGACGTGTTTTGGGGTGCTCCTCCGCCTCGTGTTCCTCCTTCATACTGATAATTAGATAGGTGATGGTGGCATCGTTCTTTTGGCTGGGGTGGTTATGGTTTCCATCTGTTGGAATTGTTAGGAAGAATAGACTTTTGTTTATTAAGCTCTCAAAAGTTTTCAATTTTGTGCCGGTAATGAGATGACAATTAGCTAGTTGTTTGTTTTGTGGTGGTGACTACTGGTCTTTCTGACTGATTATTTTCATCGCGGATAGCTTTATGAAGTTAGCTGATTGTAGAATTGCCTTTGAGCTTTGATGTTTAAAAACCTGAGCTTTTGTCTTTTAAGAGAAATGGTGTGTGGCTTCTACATTGAAAGCATTTGATTATCATTCCTTTCTTAATGTTGATAAGTGTGATTCTTATTGATCTTTAGAGTTCTTTAGGCCCTTTTAATAGTTTTAAGCATTGTTCGAATCATTTCTTCAAACTCTTGTTGAGGCTGACTGGTTTAGTTTGTGTTTTTTACTCAATTGATTTGTTCTCTTTGACCTTGTGATGCGGTAAAGAGTTATCAAGGGAGGGGTTTGCTTTATAAGTAAATATGGGTGATTTTTTTTTTGTGTTTTTGACACTTATGGCCTATGGGTGAGATTATATGTCTCGCCATTTAAAGAGTTGATATATATGCTTCATTTAGAATCTCTAAGCAACATCCCATTTCTAGCTTTGTGGCTGTTAATATTGGTGGGGGTTTAATGTCCTTCAAATTTAATTCCTTAGTTACATGTTTATTGTTTACTCTTCTAGTGAGAAGTATTTGATATTTCGACAAAGGCAATTTATTTGGCCCTATTGTTTGGTTTTGATCCCATGTTGTTTTGTGTGTCAACCTACTGTTAAGGTTTATATTAAATTGGTATTTTCCTTTTTTGATAGTTTACAATCTGGTCTTACATATTCCTTTTATATAACACTTGCACTACAAGCACATCAAAAACAAAAGTACATCTATAATTTGATTCTCGTTTTGATCGGCACTCTGGAAAGAGTAACTTCATCTGATTAAGGTTCAGTATAAATAATTTCGTTACTTTATAATAAGGAAAACCCACAGCTATTTAGCCGCTAGTATTGGTGGATATTAGTAATTTGAGGTCAGTTTATCTTTTCACTTTTAAGAAACATATAATGAATTAGAGACCAGCTGTTTTGGTTTTGGTAGAGGATTCGATTTTTGTTTATTTAGCTTCCGCTTTGGATTTGGTCAAAACAATAGAACTCACTGTGCCAATCTTTTCAATTTTACTCTGTTGAAAATTTTCTATTATTTTATTAATCTGTTATTCATCATTTGAATATTTGTCTGACATTTTAGTCATCACTATAATCATCGTAAATCGTTTTTTATTATTTTATTAATCTGTTATTTATTATCTTAATCAATCTCTTTGCAACAACCATATCTTTTGTTTTGAACGAAAGCCAATAGTCTCCGGAACATATAGACTTCTCCCATTTTGCTTTCAATAGCTTTATTATTTGATTTATTGACCTTTAGATTTTGTTGCCAATCCAAGAATATTGTCTACAACTTTTCTGAAATTCTGCATGCATTTCAATAATTTTCAATGTCAAGTGGATGAACCGTTCACACAATTCATCTATATAGAAATGCGTGTCGCAATACTTTTATCATATTTAATCTGATCAAATTTATCGAATGGTGAAAGTATATAAAGTTGTTTTCTTGGTATCAGGTTAAGTGCATTTGCTCAAGACATTGTCACTGGTGCCGAAGCCACGTTACTGATTACTTGACCAGGCTGTATACGTTTGAGTTACTCCAATGTGTGCGTATAACATGTTCTGCTTAATATAATCTAAGATTTATCTTTCTCACATATGCTTAATATAAACGAAAGGACTACTAACCGAGGAATTTATATATGGGGTTTGAAAAAATAAAAACAACTCAATAACTCTTTTAAAAAACTTTCAGAACTATCAAATACGTTGAAGCTAAAAACAAATTATTCCCTGCATGTAATATTTTTTGAGTGAAATATTCCATGCATATATTGTTTCTGAACCTACGTACATATAGATTGTCAATCAGTAAATTAAACTAAAAGGAACGAAAATAATAGTGCTAAAGATTTCTTTAAACCATAACATACCAGTTTAAAAATCATCAAACAACGAGCCAGAACCTCTAATTTGTCGTCCATAACCAAAAAATGGTTAACTATTTAGACTTATAATACAACTTGAACACACTTGGTTACAAATTAATACAAAATTAGTTGTTGATGGTATATGTACATAAGAAATCCATTAAGTTAAACTTCTAAATCGTTTGTTTATAAAGTATAAGTACTTTGCTCATTGCTAATTAAACTAATCAATACCGACGATCTCGACTGATATCAACAACATCGATATATTAAATAGTACTAACCTCGTATAATTGTAGTTGAAGTAAGTTCAGTTTGCTGATGAATACTATAATACTGTGTGTGATCTGTCTAGAAATAATCACATGTTCCCAAATAACCAACATCATTCTCAGCACTACATGCTTTCATAATCGTCATTTGTCACCATCAAATTTTTCTCTTTCTAACCATATCAATAGAACTATAACATCATAGCTCATCAACCATATACAAGTCTCTTTACTTCTCACACAAGGAAACAATTTACAGAGAATCTAAAACTCTAAAACACATTGTTGATGGAGACCTTTGTCTTCGTCTGGCTACTTCTCATCTTCTTCACACACTTGGCTTCATCTCTAACACAAGACTTCTCTTTCATTGGCTTCAAAAAAGCCTCTCCAAATCTAATCATGTCAGGAGTTACAGAGATAGCCAGCACTGGAGCCATCAGGCTCACAACGGACACAAGTCGCGTGATTGGTCACGCCTTCTACTCCTTACCAATCCGTTTCAAGCCACCCGGTCAAAATCGAGCTCTTTCTTTCTCCACCTCTTTTGTAATCGCCATGGTTCCAGAGTACGTCACACTTGGAGGTCATGGACTTGCCTTCACCATCACGCCAACTCCAAATCTCCAAGGCTCTCTTTCTAGCCAGTACTTAGGGATTTTGAACTCAAGCCGAGCTAACGTCTCTAGCCACTTCTTCGCTGTGGAGTTCGATACCGTCAAGGATTTGGAGTTTGAGGACATCAATGATAACCATGTCGGAATCGATATAAACAGTTTGGAGTCAAGTGCTTCAACTCCAGCTGCTTATTTTCTCCCAAACTCAACGAAGAAAGAGCTGTTCCTCGACAGTGGTAGAGTGATTCAAGCTTGGATTGATTACGATTCAAACAAGAAAAGGTTAGATATTAAGCTTTCTCCACTCTCTGAGAAACCAAAGTTGTCTCTTCTCTCTTACAATATAGATCTGTCCTCTGTCTTTGGAGATGAAATGTATGTTGGATTCTCTGCTTCGACCGGTTTGCTAGCTAGTTCCCATTACATCTTAGGTTGGAACTTTAACATGAGTGGAGAATCTTTGTCTCTGTCTCTACCGTCTCTCCCTAGGGTTCCACGTCCACTCAAGAAGAAGAAGAGCCCCGGCTTGATCCTAGGAGTATCTCTCTCTTGTTCCCTTTTGGTCATAGCGGGTCTTGTCGCCGCAGTTATGTTTGGTATTAAAAAGGTCAAAGATGAAGACAGAGTTGAAGAGTGGGAGCTTGACTTTGGTCCGCATAGATTCTCTTATAGAGAGCTGAAGAAAGCTACGAATGGTTTTGCGGACAAGGAGCTTCTCGGGTCTGGTGGATTCGGGAAAGTATACAAAGGGAAGCTTCCAGATTCAGAAGAGTTTGTAGCTGTCAAAAGAATCTCTCACGAGTCAAGACAAGGTGTACGAGAGTTCATGTCTGAAGTCTCGAGCATTGGTCACCTCAGGCATAGGAATCTTGTTCAGTTGCTAGGTTGGTGTCGAAGACGACAGGATTTGCTCCTGGTCTATGACTTCATGCCTAATGGAAGCTTAGACATGTACTTGTTCGGTGAAACCCCTAAAGTTATCTTGACTTGGGACCAACGCTTCAAAATTATCAAAGGGGTTGCTTCTGCTTTACTCTACTTGCATGAAGGATGGGAACAAACCGTTATTCACCGCGATATTAAAGCCGCAAACGTTTTATTAGACGGTGATATGAACGGGCGTGTTGGAGATTTCGGTCTTGCTAAGTTATATGAGCATGGATCGAACCCTGGAGCTACAAGAGTGGTTGGTACGTTTGGGTACTTAGCTCCAGAACTTACTAAATCAGGAAAGTTAACAACAAGCACTGATGTTTATGCGTTTGGTGCGCTTCTATTGGAAGTAGCTTGCGGGAGAAGACCGATTGAGACAAATGCGTTACCGGAAGAGCTTGTAATGGTTGATTGGGTTTGGTCAAGGTGGCAAAGTGGAGACATTAGAGATGTTGTGGACAGGAGATTGAACAGTGAGTATGATGAAGATGAAGTTGTTATGGTTATCAAACTAGGCCTTCTTTGTTCGAACAACTCACCCGAAGTTCGACCTACGATGAGACAAGTGGTTATGTATCTCGAGAAGCAGTTCCCGTCGCCGGAAGTTGTCCCTGCGCCGGATTTTTTAGATGCAAATGATAGTATGTGTCTTGATGATGGAAGCGGTAATATTAATGCTGGCGAGTTTGAGGACTTTGTGGACTCAGCTAGGTTTTATAGTGGACCGAATCCGACTACTAGTTCGTATATATTCTCATTTGGGGGTAAAGCTAAAACCGATGGGAGATGATGGATGCTTAAGGTTATTTTAAAAGCATTTTGGTCACTTTTATGTACAATATTTCACCATGGAAAATGTAAGATGTATGCTACATATATGAAAATGTGTTTATTATAAAAAAAATTATATGAAATTTCTCAAATGAAACAGTTTAAAACATCAAACCACGCAGTGATAGTGTAGTGGTGCGCAGACGATTGAGTTTGAAAGCTTAGATTCGAGGGCATTCCATTATATTCCATCAGATAGTCACGCGGATATTATATATTGTTTGAGGACCATTTGAATACTCGGAAAAATGGTTCATCCGTGACCTGTATTTCTTCTTAGAAATTAGGTATATTTCCACAGGTTTTTGATACTTTCAAATTAACTTTTAAAAAATTAAAACCTCATGAAAAATTGAAAACTCTTTACATGTCTCTTTACAATTTTTATTATCTATGTATCAAGATTCAAGATCCACTGTCCAAATTATAACTATGTAATAGTAGTGTTTTAATTGATAAGAAGACGATGCTTATTAAGGGGGATTTGCCAAATATGACTCAAAACTTGATTTTAAATGCAAAACTATATATCCAAACTTGAATACAAAACTAACCTAAAAGCCTTGTGAAATTACAGCCAACCCCTTGCGACCAAACAAAAAAACAGAACTCATTTTACGAATATAGCCCCAGAAAGCCGTCTGAGTCTCCAAGAAAGTCTTCTGATGTAGTTGATCTTAAAAATAATTTATAAATTTCTTAAAAAGTATTTTGACAAGTGAAAAATTAAAATCATCTAATTATAAACAGCTTTAAGTGATATAAATTAAGATATAATAAAATTGAATTGTTTTCAACATAGATGAGTGAAAGTAGTGACTCATGATATTTTTTGGTTTAAGGTTTGACAACATATGTTGTGTATTTTAAGAAACTACTTTGTTCGTCAGATGCATAGAAAGTTAAAGCACATAATCTGGAGATGCTTTCTCTCATTGCAGACACTTGATCTATCTCTTCGATTTTGAGAGAGTTTGAGGTGCTACTTTATCAATAGATCATTTACAGAATTTCCTGGTTATGATGCAAAGTTTGCGTGATCATTTGGCTTACCGGTATAATAACAGCTTCTTAAGGTTTTGTTAAATAAGCATCGTCTTCTTGTCCCTTTTTATTAGCAGAAATGATATGTTCATCTACTGAATTTTTTAACCGTGAGACTTTTCCAGGATTATATTGAAGACCCAAACAGGAGATTTTCAGCTGATATTGCAGCTATTGGTTTGTGCGCAAAAAGATTGCCGACAATTCTAACTACATTTCTTGATGGATTGTTAGCACCTAGTTATGCTTCATTTCAATTGCACTTATTAGTTAAACTATTTGGCTGTTAAGTTTAATTAGTCCTTAAAACGTTGCAGAATCTTTTGCTGCCGATCTAGAGTCAGTGGATGGAGAAGCTGGGGTGTTGGTGTAAGCCGTGATGTCAATTCAGACTAGCATAGAGGGAGACCCTCTAAGTCATGAGAAACTATATAGATCTCACTCACTGATTAGGCTTTTTGAATGTTATCAGTTTCGAACAGACATGCTTAGAAGCTACGTACTGCAATGATCTCAAAGATGTTGTTGGCTCTTTCTTTTTGTAAATTATTTTCTTTCTCTTTTGAAGGTTATAATTCAACTTTTTCATTGAAGCTTTTAAAAAAAGAAGTTAAAGCATAATTGGTAAAATTAATAAATTTGATGTAGCCTTTACTTTTAAAAATAAAACTATAATATGATTGGTAAAATATAGTGATTTAAAAAAAATAAAGATAAAATAGGGAGAACATATAGAACTTATTCAAACTAGTCGATCGAGGTATTCACAATACCTAGAGTTTGGATTGCAAAACTCCCCAAAATTCAATTATTTACTGTCCCTTTAATTAAACTACTAGATTAAGACCCACGCCTTGCGCGGAATAAACATTATATATAAAAATTATTTTATGTATTATATGTTCTTACATATTTAATAAACATGTATTGAATAATTAAAAGTCGGTAACTATTACATATATAATTAAATTGGTGCGAACGTATAAATCAATTTTATTAATCCAAACAATTTTTGTAAAAATTTGATAGTCAAAAACTTTAAATTACTGAAAACAAAATATTCATCGTGGGATTAATAGTTTTAGTAATTTATAATTTAAAAAAAATAATTTGTCAATATTTGTTCAAATATTTTATCAAGGAAACAATGTTCAAAGTAAATTTTAAAATTAAAATATTTCTGTATTTTATATCGTAAATATTTTACTTTACGATATATATATCTTTTAATCTTAATTACTAATTAAATGAGACTTTTTACTTACATGATTTTGTAATCATTTTTTTGTCATAACAAAAATTTTAAACCATGGATCACAAAATTTGAATGCGTGGCTTTTAATAGTTTTAGTAATTTATAGTCATTTTTTAAAATTTAAAATATAACATATACAGAAAAATCTAAATTTTTATAATATGGTTATTGTGATTTTTTTTAAATTATTTTAATAGTTTAAAATTAAACAAATTTGATAGAAGATATATTATTTTTTTATCAGATATTTATTATTCAAAATCATTAATTGTCATATATACTTTAGCCACATTAGGCAATTCAATATTCTTTATTTAAGGAAATAATAAATGACATTAATAATAAATTTATGGTTAGTTTAATAAAAAGCTTATAATATAATTAGATGTATCAACATATTTCTCTAATAATTCTAAAAATTATTTTAGTGATGACACGTAGCTACAAAAAGAAGTTGTAATGTTTCACAAATAATATATAGGGGATGTTTTTGGACTCAGCTTGATGTTTACAAAACACCATTTTTTTGTGGTAGTGTAACTAGACTTTTTGATCCGCACATCTTTGCAGGTAACTTTTTATTTTATAAATATATAACTTTAAAATAATATAAACTATAATTATAAAATTTATAAGAAATAGCATATAATTTTTCTTATAATAAAATTTTATTTAACACTAAATTATTAATTACAAAATTAATCAATGCACTATTTCAAAGCAATATTTAAAAAATTGGTAAGATTTTGTTAGATATTTTCTCAATAGATTTTGTTATAATTAAAAGTAAAATTTGAATTTACAGTTAAAATTGATTTATTATTAATATCTTTATAATTATTAAGGGTTTTTATAAATGTTTAATAGATTAATGTAAATAATTAAAAATATATTTAATTGATGGAATGAATCTAATATGACTTTTGATGGTAGATAAAAGTTATAGTTCTCTTTTAATTTTCGGTGAAACTTTATATAATCTAATTTTCTCTTTATTTAAAGTAGGCATGGGCATAAAATTTGTAAACCGAAGTCTGAACTGAACTCAAACAAAAAAATCAGATCCGTACTCGGTTCAAAATGTAAGAAATACCAGGAGTGTTATTTAACCCCGAAGGGTGGTACAAAACAAATTTAACTCCGAATTGTTATTAGCCGAATACGAACGGATAACTCTAGGTTATACTTTGTTTTTGCGGGTTTCTAAATATTGGGTTTTCAACAAAATCTAAACCAGATTTTTTCTAGGTCACCGGGTTTACCGGTTCAACCGTGGGTCCGGATCAGGTTTCAAAACACCGGGATTATCTGAGAATTGATTTGTAGTTAAAATTCAAGAGAGAAAAATATCACTTAAAGGGCTGGTATTTCAAAAACAAAAATACGATTGTTTCACCCTTTTATATAGTTAAAAAAAAAAAAAGTGATCACCTAGTTATAAGTCGGAGAAATGGGTTCATCTAAAATACCATCCTATTCAATGAATCTGATCAGGTAGGTTTAGATGGTTCATGCTCTCGTTTCAGTGACGGAATTTGCTAAATGGATTCGATTTTTGTAGTTGTCAGATTTGTGTGTTTTGGTGAATGGAATTGATTTGTTTGTGCTAGCTGAGCCTGAGTCTCGCAACATCAGCTGAGATTGATATTGATGGCTGAAATGGACTTTTCAGGGGTCCAATAATCAAATCATCATAGTAATTAAGATGCAATCCATTTATAAGAGTTTTGAATCAAAGAGAATTCAGGTTTTCAATTAAGCTAAATACAATCAATAAGATAAGTGGTTTCAATCAATCTAACATGTTTCCTAAAGCAACTAAACAACAACTTTCAATCAATTGGAATAAAGAGGAATCATGGGCATAGAATTTTGATTTCAGATGACTAAGATTAAATCTAAAATGACAAAGTTTCAATCAACACATTCTCCTAAGTCTAGATATCAATTGTAAACAAGTTCTCTTCCAAGATAAAAGCTCATTTACTCTCATGATCAAACATCAAATTTCTCATTAAGGATAGATCATTCAACTTTCCTAACTCCCCTAACATCAAATCCCTTTGGTAGGGTAAGCTAAGAGCTTGATGAGTTGGCTTAGACATTTCATCGAACACCTTCCGGGCAATGAAATGTCTAGAGTTCTAAACCAGAATGACCAACTCAAGCTTAGCATTAAGATCACTCAATCAAGCAAGGAAACACATTAATCTACTCTAAACATTCTAGATCATCACTTAATCATCCTAAATCATCCTAACCCATGAATTAAATGATGACTACTTACTCATAATCATGGTAGACACTAGATCATTAGTTGATCCAAATCAAAACATGATTAATGGTCAAAGTAATCAAGCAAAGATAAGAAATTATGATCAAGATTAGATTTTTCACCCAAAATTGGCTTTTGATTAGATAGAAAACAAGATAAGTCCTAAGATAAGGTCTAAAAAGTATTTATAGTGGCATAAAAACGAGATGGGTCGACCCAACAAGCATGGGTTGACCCAAGATAATTTGGATAAAATGTTGGTAAAAACAGAAGCGCATATTTTTCTAAGTGTCGTAGCTGGTTTTTGACATGTCATTTGGCCGCTGCAGAAGGCCGCTGCACACTCCAGCGGCATGTTTCTTGTCGTTTGGCCGCTGCATCTTCCAGATATCGGGCAGGGAGTAGTGGGCCGCTGGGAAAGTTGGGAACTCGTCTTATGAACCAAAATCACCTTTCTTGTCTCTAAACCATCTCCAAAGGTTCCAAACTCACCAAATAGCATCTCCATCACCTAATAGAGACAAATGTATATGCAATGCACCTAAATCTACTCTAAATGCATCTAAATGGACAAATTGAAAACTAAAATGATTGCTAAAACTATGTAAATACACAAGATATATCAACTCCCCAAACTAGAACTTTACTTGTCCACAAGTAAACTTTCAAGGTCAATTAGAAGAAAAGTTTGAAAATGGGAGCTCATAACCAAAAGACACAGTTTCTAACCTTCAATTTAACTTCCCAAAGAAAACATAGGAAATAGCATGATCAACTTTCTTAGTGCACTCTAGCTTCTCAAGGCCTATCA
>NC_027753.1:19972098-19986081 GCF_000695525.1 Brassica oleracea var. oleracea | reverse complement strand
AGCCAACTCTCACATTCATTCACACACACACACACACAAGGTGAATTCTTGCAAATGGATATTTGATCTCAATCATTTGGCTTGGTGAGAAAAGATGGTTTAATGTGAAGAAAAATGGGTTTCAATTGCATTATTTATTGTGACTCACACTCAAGAATAGGAGCAAGATCATTATGCAAAATTTATCTAAGAAAAGGAGCAATTCATGCATACAATGCTTGTTCTCATCATTCTACCCCTTTCCTAAGTAGCTTTAAGTTCTACCCTTCTTTTCTTTCTTTCTCAAACCCAAAATACTCCCACTTTCATCTCTCACCCATTGAACTCTTCTTTCTTTCCTTTGATTTAACCAACTAGAGACTTGTTCTTTTGAATTTAAACTTTTAGACTTAGCTCTCTTCTTTTCTTTTCCCCCACTCAACTATTGTTTCTTTGATTCTTTTTTTTTTTTTTTTAATTTGGGAGGGGGTTCTATTGATACTTTAGAGCTTTTCCTTTCTAACTTTCTTTGTCCCTAGGGGTTTCTTACTTTAAACACTCTTTTTGGTTCTTCTCTTTCGCTCAATCTCTCTCATTCCCAAGATCAAAAGAATTTAAGCTCACAAACCCAAAAACCATCCTAGAAGCTAGCTCAAATGAAGTCCCATTGCTAGCCAAAGATGAGGACAACCCCATTGTCGCTCCTAATACTCTCAAGATTTTTCACATGACATGCTATCAATAAAAGGTCTCACTCAAGCAAATTAATGTTGGCTTCAAAGAGGGTTGATGGGTATGGAGTGTCATTTGGGTTAACAAAGATTGGTACAAAGAGAGAAAGATAACTCAAATGTGTATCATATCCATGATCAAGTATGCAAATGTCCATATGCAAGAGAAATTAAGTTCATTAAGCCTAGTTCATTTGGAGTTGGTTTCAAGAACAATGTCAATCATCAAGCAAGCAACATGTTTCAAGAAGAGTTTTCAAGGCTCGAAGCGTACAAGTTTTTTCAAGAGATGCTTAAGCTACTTGATATGTTTAGCTAAGATGTCAAATTGAGTTCTAGATATGTGTTCTTTACAAGGCTTCTCCCTATTCATGAATGCAACTTATATGCTCTAGACTCAATCCTAAGAATGCAAGTGATACAACTACATGCTTCTTTTTGTGTTTTTTAAATTTTTAATTTTTTTTGGTTTTTCTATGCAAATATGTATGTACAATGCAAGACTCAATGCAATATCATCAAAGCAAACATGATCAAATACTTGGTACCTCCCTCAAACTTAGTTTACACAGTCTCTGTGTTAGTAAGTTGAAAGAGATACCCAAAAGAAAGAATAAATGCAAAGAAAAGCTGGTATATACAATGGAAAGGTTGGAGTGGTACCTCAAGCGGAGAGTGGAGAAGGAGGATCCTTACCACTCTCAAGAGTGATGGTGAGGACTTGAGAGAGAAGCTCTTGAAGCTTGATTGGATCATCTTGGAGCTGCGGAGTGATGATGGCCTTTGCACTTGAGAATGATGTAGACTTTCTCTTGCATTTGATCTTGTACTCAATAGCTCCATCCTTGAACTTCATTGGGTGAAGAGTGAGAGTGTGTGGCATCATATCAAAAAGTGGAGGGTGAGGTTCTTTCATCATCTTCTTCTTGTCATGAGCAGCCTTTGTGGCTCTACTCACCTCCTCCTCCTTTGTAGCACTTTCCAATTGCTCATCACAAATATTTTTAGAAGACTCTCCATCAAGACCTTCTTTTCCACTAACAACCATTTCATCCTTAATTTTTTCAATTGGAGGTTCTCCACAAGTGATGGTTCCACAGTATTCAACATTCATCATTGGAGATTTGATTGGGTAGGAGACAGCTTTGTTCACATCGAGGAGTATGACCTTCTTGTTGGCAAAGTCAATGCAAGCTCCTACTGTTGTGAGAAATGGTGTGCCAAGGATCAATGAGACTCTCTTCTCAGTTGTCATCTTCAAAACAGTGAGATCAATAGGGATGGTGCAGTCTCCAATCTTCATAGGGTAGTCTTTGATTAAGCCTAATGGATTTGTTGAAGAAGAGTCTCCAAACATGAGTGAAGATGTGTTTGGCTCCATGTTCTCAATCCCAAGACTCTTCACCATCTCCATTGAGATAACATTCACACTTGCACCAGAATCAACAAGAGCATCATCAAGTGTGAACTTACCAAGGGAGCAAGACAAGGTGAACTTCCCTTGGGTTTCTAGTTTTGAAATAGACTTTGGTGTGACTGGTGGATCAAGCTGCATAGTAGAGATGTTTAAGAGCTCTCCTACTTCTTCTTTGTGAGCTAGAATGTCCTTGATGAGCATCATTTGGACATGAGCATCATGCATATTCGATATATGTGGAAGCTTGACTCCTACATCTCCCATGTCTTTTCTGAACTTGGAGATCACCTTCTTTTGAGGTTTAGTGAGGAACCTTTGTGTAAATGGGAGCTTGTCGTAAGGTGATAGCTCAACCACATGAGCTTCTTCTAGCTGAACCTCTTTTAATTGCATGACAGCTTTCCCAATAACCGGTTTCTCAGCTTTGTGTCTAACTGGTTGCAAAACCTTTCCCTCAACCTTCTTTACAGTTTGTATCTCAACCCTTTCCACAATTTTGTGTTCAACCTTCTCCACAATCTGTGCTTCAGCCTTGGCAACAACTTCTGTTCCATATATGAGTCTTTCAATCTGATCTTCCTCTTTCTCATGATCACTCAACTCAATCTTAGAAGTAGTAGAGAGGATAACATTGCAATACTCTTTGGGATTCTGCTCTGATTTTCCTGGTATAGATCCCATTGGGGTCTTGGAGGTTGAAGGCATAGAGGCAAACTGATTCTCCAAAGTCTTGAAGTGAGAGGAGAGTTGTAGGAACTTGTTGTTGAGGTCATTGTAGCTTCCATCAACTTTGGTGTGAAGGTTCTTCAGCTCATATTCAATGTGCTTCTCACTTCTTGTTTAGGACTCCAAGATATGTTTCAACATTGCATCAGTGCTACTCTCTTGTGGAGCAGAGGTAGAAGATCCGGCTTGGCCTTGTGTAGACTGATTTCCTTTGGAGGAGAAGCCTTGAGAGTAGTTTTCCCTAGCTTGGTAACCACCTTGTTGGTTGTTGTAGAAGGGCTTTTGTTGGTAGTTGTTGTACTGAAAATTAGGCTCCTTTTGGTACCATGTCTCATTAGCATTCACAAAGCACAACTCTTCCTGACCTTCTAGACCATCAACTTCACTAACCATAACCAGCTCTTCTTGTCTATGATCACCAACAAAGTTGACCTTCTCTTGTTTGGCTTTGTTGGAGAGAAGCAAATCCATCTTCTCTTGTAGAGCTTTCAACTCTCTCTTTGTGTTCCGATCATCTCCTCCAATGCCTCAATTGCTCCTGTCGTGGTCATCACTGTAGACTGAATCACTCTTAGCCATATTCTCTACAATCTCCAAAGCATCTGCCTCACTTCTTCCCAAGAAGAATCCATTGCTAGCAGTATCAAGCTGACTTCTAAACTTGTGCAAAGCACCTCCGTAGAAAGTACTAAATAAACTCTCCATATTGAAGCCATGATGAGGACATTGAGAGATGTAGTTGTTGAACCTTTCCCATGCTTCCCCAAAGCCTTCAAGATTTCTTTGATGAAATCCAGAGATTTCATTCCTTAGCTTAGTAGTTCTTGAAGTAGAGAAGAACTTGGTGAGGAAAGCTTTCTTGCACTCATCCCATGTGGTGATTGAATCTCTTGAAAGGCTCTTCTCCCATGTGTGAGCTTTGTCTCCCAAAGAAAATGGAAACAACCTTAGCTTGAATGCATCTTCAGAGACACCATTGATCTTTGTAGTTCCACACAGCTTATCAAAGTTATCCAAGTGGTCTAGTGGATCCTCCAAGGCAAGACCATGATACTTGTTGCTCTGGATCATGTTTATCAAGCTAGATTTGATCTCAAAGTTGTTGTTTTCCACGGCTGGTGCTCTAATGCCAGCTCTATGCCCACGGATATAGGGCTCATCATGGGTGTCAATAGCTCTAGCTTGGCGATGTTGGTGTTATGGCCTAAGGTTGTCATCTCCTTGGCCATTACCTTCTCCATCTTGAAGCTGATTCTGATGTTGATCCATCACAAACCCTAATCTGTCTAAGTGAGCCTGTTGCTCTTCTTCTCTTCTCCTCCGTTCAATCTCCCTTTCAAGTGCTCTAATGTCTTCAACTCTTGGAACTAGGTCTGTTGGGCCTCTGCTCCGCAAGTTCATGCACCTGAGATACAAAAGACTAGGAAAGAGAATCAATAACTAGATATAAGAAAATAAGATTTAGTCTCAAGCAAGAACCAAATCTTAATGTCAAAATCAACTTAGAATTGGCAATGACGCAAAATTTTAAATGGACTTTTCAAGCGTCCAATAATCAAATCATCATAGTAATTAAGATGTCAATCCATTTCTAAGAGTTTTGAATCAAAGAGAATTCAGGTTTTCAATTAATCTAAATGCAATCAATAAGATGAGTGGTTTCAATCAATATAACAGGTTTCTATAGCAACTAAACAATAACTTTCAATCAATTGGAATAAGGAGGAATCATGGGCATAGGATTTTAATTTCAGATGACTAAGATTGAATCTAAAATGGCAAGGTTTCAATCAACATATTCCCCTAAGTCTAGATATCAATTCTATGCAAGTTCTCTTCCAAGATAAAAGCTCATTTACTCTCATGATCAAACATCAAATTCCTTTGGTTTGTGTCAATCAAGCAATCATTAAGGATAGATCATTCAACTTCCCTAACTCTCCTAACATCAAATCTCTTTCGTAGGGTAAGCTAAGAGCTTGATGAGTTGGCTCAGACATTTTATCGAACACCTTCCGGGCAAAGAAATGTCTAGAGTTCTAAACCAGAATGGCCAACTCAAGCTTAGCATTAAGATCACTCAATCAAACAAGAAAACACATTAATCTACTCTAAACATTCTAGATCATCACTTAATCATCCTAAATCATCCTAACCCATGAATCCAAAGATGACTACTCACTCATAATCATGGTAGACACTAGATCATTAGTTGATCCAAATCTAAACATGATTAATGGTCAAAGTAATCAAGCAAAGATAAGAAATTATGATCAAGATTAGATCTTTCACCCAAAAGTGGCTTTTGATTAGATAGAAAACAAGATAAGTCCTAAGATAAGGTCTAAAAAGTATTTATAGTGGCCTAAAAACGAGCTGGATCGACCCAATAAGCATGGGTTGACCCAAGATAATTTGGGTAAAAAGTTGGTAAAAACAGAAGTGCAGATTTTTCTAAGTGTCGCAGCTGGTTTTTGATATGTCATTTGGCCGCTGCCGAAGGCCGCTTCACACTCCAGAGGCATGTTTCTTGTCATTTGGCCGCTGCATCTTCCAGATATCGGGCAGGGAGTAGTGGATTTCTCCAGCGGCTTGTCTTGGCCGCTGCATTTGGCCGCTGGGACAGTTGGAAACTCGTCTTATGAACCAAAATCACATTTTTTGTCTCTAAACCATCTCCAAAGGTTCCAAACTCACCAAATAGCATCTCCATCACCTAATAGAGACAAATGTATATGCAATGCACCTAAATATACTCTAAATGCATCTAAATGGACAAATTGAGAATTGAAATGATTGCTAAAACTATGTAAATACACAAGATATCAATGACACCAAAGGGAATTCTAGCAGAGGAGATAGAAGAAAGAGAGTGGCGAAGGGTAACATCAATGTAGGAGAAGATGACGAATAATCATCTCCGCCTGAGGTTCATCACGACGTACTTAATCAGAAAAGGTGCATGATGTAGAATGGATCAATGATGTTGAGTGTATCATTTGAAGAGCACGTCTTTAATGGAGAAAAACAAAACAAAACAAAAATGATTATACCATCCTTTCTGGATGCAAATGAACGAAGAGGGACTATGATGGTGTAGAGGTAAACTTTATTTCTCTTAAACTCTCTTACATTATTATGATTCATTACAAGTCTTTATATAGACATAGAATTAGGTTTAGGAGGCTACGTCAGGTTATCGCTCAAGGCTTGGAATCTATTTGCCGTTGTGATCGCATGAGCTGGAGCTGAGCATGCTTTTGCTTTTACGGACGCCATCATTGCTTTCTCGTTAGAGCCTTTCATAATCTTGTCTTGTTCGCAGGTACGGTTTGGAGCAGATGAGCTTGTTGCTGCGTCGTTTTGGTTAAGTGAGTTCTTGGGCCTCCAAGTCTGAATTGGTTTGAGCTTCTCACTAATAGGCCCCCTCAAAATTTGCGTGGGAGGAAGACACACGCCAAGTTTGCTTCGTAGAATCCGAAAGGGTTCTTGAGGGAGCAATTTGGTAAACACATCTCCAATCTGAAGCTTGTTGGAGATGTGTCGAACTTTTATAGCTTTGAGAGCCACTTGTTCTCTGATGTAGTGGTGATCTCTTGTGAAGTGCTTCGTCTTGGAGTGGAACGAAGGATTTGCGGCAAGCATTACTGCGGAGAGGTTGTCACAGAGGAGCAGCGGTGTAGCCGGAAGAGGGATACCTAGATCCCTGAGAAGCAAACATGGCCAGGTAATTTCTGAGGCTGTCTCTGAGAGCGATCTGTATTCTGCTTCAGTAGAGCTTTTAGAGATCGTTGATTGCTTCTTAGATGACCAGGATATTAGATTAGATCCCAAATAAGTAGAGAACCCTCCTGTAGATCTACTAGTTGTTGGACAACCCCCCCCCCCCCAGTCACTATCGCTGTAGGCGGTGACTTTGAAGTATGTATGTCGAGAGAAAGAGACTCCCATCGTGACGGTTCCCTTGATGTATCTGAGAATCCGTTTGAGATGGTTGAAGTCTGTTACTGACGAAGCATGCATTTTCAGACATACATAATTCACTGCGAATTGTATGTCAGGTCTTGTAAGAGTCAAATATTGCAGCTTGCCAGCTAAACTCCGGAAGTAAGTGGGATTGGAGAACAGTTATTCTTTCTCCGTAGCTCTATTGAGATCAAGCGGTAGTGGAGTAGGCATAGCTGAGCAGTCTGAAATTGCTGCAATGGCCAGTAGGGCTTCCGCATACTTCTGCGGAGACATAAACAGACCATCTGAATGATGTTGAATCTGAATCCCTAGAAAGTAGCCTAGGTGACCCAGATCTTTCATCTTAAACTTAGTGTTGAGAGCTTCTAGCAGACCTTGAAGTAGCTCAAAGTTGTTCCCTATGACCAACATGTCATCTACATAAAGTAGTAGAATAATGATGTTTGTACCCTTTGTGCAGATGAACATTGAAGGATCGGAGAAGCTGCAGACGAAGCCAAACTGGAGGAGGAATGTGCTGAATTTATCAAACCATGCCATGGGAGCCTGCTTAAGTCCATAGCTCGCCTTGTCGAGCAGACACACATGATCAAGTGATCCTTATCAACGAATCCAGCAGGTTGCCTCATATACACTGTTTAATTTAAATCACCATGTAGAAACGCATGTTGAACATCAAACTGTCTCATTTCCCATTGTAGGACATTAGCTAGATGAAGGACTGTTCTGATGGTGGCTGTGCGTACTACAGGGCTGTATGTATCCATGTAATCTATTACTTCTGACTGTTCGTAACCTTTTGCTACTAGACGTGACCTTCGCTTCTTTAGAGTCCCGTCTGCATTTAATTGAGTTCTGAACACCCATCGACAGCCTAGGACATGCATCCCTTCAGTGTAGGGAACTAGAGACCATGTTCCAGTTTCATGACAGTTGTTGATCTCATCTGCCATAGGATCAAACCATCGCTTGTCTTTAAGTGCTTCTCTGACAGTCTTAGGTTTAGGGTGAGATACCTTAGAGGTTAAGAGAGCATAGCGACGGTTTGGTTTGCTTATTCCAGCTTTCGATCGAGTTGTCATAGGATGAACTGATGAAGTGACTGGTGCTTGATTATTGTTCGCAGATGGCTGAACTGGAACATGAAGCGCTTGAACTTCAACCTGAGGAGAAGGCTGCGAGGGCTGAGAGACGACTAATCTTTGGGGGAACTACCGCAGCAGATGAACCAAGAGGAGGAAAGTCATGCTCAGTAAATAAAGGTATGACTGTTTCAACTGATAAATTCTAACTCTGGGTTGTTGAAGTCTGAGAATGTTGATTAGCAGAGTCAGTTGTTTCATCTGTAGCAGGAAAGCTCTTGTGCCAGGCAGACATCAGCGGAGTAGTAGCTTGTTGCTGAAGATGCTTGTATCTATCAGCAAACGGATAGCATCCTTCATCGAAGACGACATGCCTGGAGATGTAAACTCTCCCTGTTGGAGGGTAGAGGCATCGGTAGCCTTTATAGCGAGCATTGTACCCTAAGAAGACACACGGTAATGATCTTGTATCGAACTTATTTGCAGTGTAGTCTCGTAGAGTAGGAAAGCAAGCACAACCAAAAACGCGTAGAGCAGAGTAGTCTGGGGCTTTATTATGTAGTTTCTGATACGAACTCTTATCTTGTATTTCTGATATCTTGCACATTTGCATTGTTTTAACTCTTCATTCTTGCATGTTTTGATCATTTAGATTAGGAATTATGCATTTTAGTTTCCTTTTTGCATTGCATAAGTCTTTATCAGGTCTTGGAGTGTCCATTGGAGTTCTTAGAGGTACTTGGAAGCATTTGGGATCAAAAAGAGAGTGGAAAGTGTTGTTTGAGCGAGCAGAGCACCGGAGCGGGCTACAGGAGTGACCTACGACACCCGCTCCAGACGAAACAAAGACAGAGCGACCCCTGCAGCGGGGTTAGCCACCCGCTCTGAACCAACACCTCACCGATGACTTTCGAAAATCAGAGCGACCTAGAAAGAGCGAGGTGGCGAACCCGCTCTAGAAGCAGAGCGACCTGGTGGAGTGACCTCATGAACCCGCGCGCGATATGAAGAAATGAAGCAAGCATATTGGAGCGACGTCCCGGAGCGAGGTGACGAATCCGCTCTAGAATGGGAGCGACCTAGGGAGCGACCTAATGAACCCGCACACGTTTCTCTTCTTCTGATCAAAAATTTATGTTTTATTTGGGCCTTTAAGGTTGTTGACTGAGCCCATTAGGTCTTAGAAGTGATATAAATACTCTCTAAACCTAATGTTAGGACTTTATCTTGTTTTCTATCAAATCAAAGACCACTTTGGAGTGAAAGATCTAATCTTGATCATTATCTTTTGTGATTGCTTGATTGCTTTGATCATTAATCATGTTTAGACTTTGATCAACTAATGATTTAGTGTCGACCATGATAATGAGTGAGTAGTCATATTTGGATTCATGGGTTAGGATGATTAAGTGATGATCTAGAATGTTTAGAGTAGATTAATATGTTTCCTTGCTTGATTGAGTGATCTTAATGCTAATCTAGAGTTGGCCAATTTAGATTAGACACCTAGACATTTCATTGCCCGGAAGGTATTCGATGAAATGTCTGAGCCAACTCAACATGCTCTTAGCTTACCCTACCAAAGGGCTTTGATGTTAGGGGAGTTTAGAAAGTTGAATGATCGTTCTTAATGATTGCTTGATTGATACAAACCAAAGGAATTTGATGTTTGATCATAAGAGTAAATGAGCTTTTATCTTGGAAGAGAACTTGCTTAGAATTGTTATCTAGACTTAGGAAATGTGTTGATTAAAACCTTGCCATTTTAGATTGAATCTTAATCTCCTGACATCAAAGTCCTATACCCATGTTTCCTCCTTTATCCATTTGATTGAAAGTTGTTAGTTAGTAGTGTTAGAACCTTGTTAGCTTGATTGAACCACCTCATCACTTGATTGCATTTAGATTGAGTTAGAATCTGAATTCTCTTTGCATCAAAATACTTAGAAATAGATTAATTACTATAATGATTGGATTATTGGACCCTTGAAAAGTCCATTTCAAATTTGACACCGTTGCCAATTCTAAGTTGATTTTGACATTGAGATTTGGTTCTTGCTTGAGACTAAATCTTATTTTCTTATTTCTAGTTACTGATTCTCATTCCAAGCATTTTGTATCTCAGGTGCATGAACTTGCAGAGCAGAGGCCCAATAGACCTAGTTCCAAGAGTTGAAGACATTAGAACACTTGAAAGGGAGATTGCAAGGAGAAGAAGAGAAGAAGAGCAACATGCTCACTTATACAGATTGAGGTTTGTGATGGATCAACATATGAATCAGCCTCAAGATGGAGAAGGCAATGGCCAAGGAGCTGACACCCTTAGGCCACAACACCAACATCGCCAAGCTAGAGCTATTGGCACCCATGATGAGCCCAATATCTATGGGCATAGAGCTGGCATTAGAGCACCAGCTGTGGAAAATAACAACTTTGAGATAAAATCAAGCTTGATAAACATGATCCAGAGCAACAAGTATCATGATCTTGCCTTGGAGGATCCACTAGACCACTTGGATAACTTTGATAAGCCGTGTGGAACTACAAAGATCAATGGTGTCTCTGAAGATGCATTCAAACTAAGGTTGTTTTCATTCTCTTTGGGAGACAAAGCTCACACATGGGAGAAGAGCCTTTCAAGAGATTCAATCACCACATGGGATGAGTGCAAGAAAGCCTTCCTCACCAAGTTCTTCTCTACTTCAAGAACTGCTAAGCTAAGGAATGAAATCTCTGGATTTCATCAAAAGAATCTTGAAGGCTTTGGGGAAGCATAGGAAAGGTTCAACAGCTACATCTCTCAATGTCCTCATCATGGCTTCAATATGGAGAGTTTGCTTAGTGCTTTCTACAGAACTGCTTTGCCCAAGTTTAGAAGCCAGCTTGATACTGCTAGCAATGGATTCTTCTTGGGGAGAAGTGATGTAGATGCTTTGGAGCTTGTAGAGAATATGGCTAAGAGTGATTCAGTCTACAGTGATGAGCATGATAGAAGCAACAGAGGCAGTGGAGGTGATGATACAAACACCAAGAGAGAGTTAAAGGCTCTACAAGAAAAGATGGATATGCTTCTCTTCGACAAAGCTAAACAAGAGAAGGTGAACTTTGTTGGTGAGCAGAAACAAGAAGGGATTGTTGTGCTTAATGAAGTTGATGGTCTAGAAGGTCAAGAAGAACTTTGTTTTATGAATGTTAATGGGACATGGTACAAGAAGGAGCCTAACTTTCAGTACAACAACTACCAACAAAAGCCCTTCTACAACAACAACCAACAAGGTGGTTACCAAGCTAGACAAAACTACTCTAAAGGCTTCCCCTCCAAAGGAAATCAGTCTACACAAGGTCAAGTCAGCTCTTCTACTTCTGCTCCACAAGAGAGTAGCACTGATGCAATGTTGAAACATATCTTGGAGTCTCAAACTAGAAGTGAGAGCACATTGGAAATGAGCTGAAGAACCTTCACACCAAAGTTGATGGAAGCTACAATGACCGCAACAGCAAGTTCCTACAACTCTCCTCTCACTTCAAGGCTTTAGAGAATCAGTTTGCCTCTATGCCTTCAACCTCCAAGAGCCCAATGGGATCTCTACCAGGAAAATCAGAGCAGAATCCCAAAGAGTATTGCAATGTTATCCTCTCTACTACTTCTGAGATTGAGTTGAGTGATCATGAGAAAGAGGAAGATCAGATTGAAAGACTCATATATGGAACAAAAGTTGTTGCCAAGGCTGAAGCACAGATTGTGGAGAAGATTGAACACAAGATTGTGGAAAGGGTTGAGATACAAACTGTAAAGAAGGTTGAGGGAAAGGTTTTGCAACCAGTTAGACACAAGGCTGAGAAACCGGTTATTGGGAAAGCTGTCACGCAATTGAAGGAGGTTCAGCTAGAAAAAGCTCTTGTGGTTGAGCAATCACCTTATGACAAGCTCTCATTTACACAAAGGTTCCTCACTAAAGCTCAAAAGAAGGTGATCTCCAAGTTCAGAAAATACATGGGAGATGTAGGAGTCAAGCTTCCACAGATATAGAATATGCATGATGCTCATGTCCAAATGATGCTCATCAAGGACATTCTAGCTCACAAAGAATAAGTAGGAGAGCTCCTAAACATCTCTACTATGCAGCTTGATCCACCAGTCACACCAAAGTCTATTCCACAACTAGAAACCCAAGGGAAGTTCACCTTGTTTTGCTCCCTTGGTAAGTTCACACTTGATGACGCTCTTGTTGATTCTGGTGCAAGTGTGAATGTGATCTCAATGGAGATGGTGAAGAGTCTTGGGATTGAGAACAAGGAGCCAAACACATCTTCACTCATGTTTGGAGACTCTTCTTTAACAACTCCATTAGGCTTAATCAAAGACTACCCTATGAAGATTGGAGACTGCACCATCCCTATTGATCTCACTGTTTTGAAGATGGCAACTGAGAAGAGAGTCTCATTGATCCTTGGCACACCATTTCTCACAACAGTATGAGCTTGCATTGACTTTGCCAACAAGAAGGTCACACTCCTCAATGTGAACAAAGCTGTCTCCTACCCAATCAAGTCTCCAGTGATGAATTTTGAGTATTGTGGAACCATCGCTTTTGGAGAACCTTCCATTGAAAAAATCAAGGATGAAATGCTTGTTAGTAGAAAAGAATGTATTGATGGAGAGTCTTCTAAAGAGATGTGTGATGAGCACTTGGAAAGTCCTTCAAAGGAGGGGGTGAGTAGAGCCACAAAGGCTGCTCATGACAAGAAGAAGATGATGAAAGAACCTCACACTTCACTTCTTGATATGATGCCACACACTCTCACTCTTCACCCAATGAAGTTCAAGGATGGAGCTATTGAGTACAAGATCAAATGCAAGGGAAAGTCTACACCATTGTCAAGTGCAAAAGCCATCATCACTCCACAGCTCCAAGATGATCTAATCAAGCTTCAAGAGCTTCTCTCTCAAGTCCTCACCATCACTCTTGAAAGTGGGAAGGATCCTCCTTCTCCACTCTCCGTTTGAGGTACCATTCCAACCTTTCCATTGTATATACCAATATTTCTTTGCATTTATCACTCTTTTCGGTATCTCCTTCAACTTCCTAACACAGAGACTGTGTGAATTAACTTTGGGAGAGGTACCAAGTATTTTATCATGTTTTTCTTTGATTATTTGAGTCTCATTCATTGCATTTTACATACATATATGCATAGAAAAACCAAAAAAAATTGAAAAATTTGAAAAACACAAAAAGAAGCATGTACTTGCATCACTTGCACATTTAAGATTGAGTCTAGAGCATATAGGTTGCATTCACTTGCATAGGGAGCAATGATTTAAATGCCTTGTAAATAACTCTTGTCTAGAACTCAAAGTGATACCCTAGTTAAATATATCAAGTAGCTTAAGCATTTCTTGAAAGCCTTGCATGCTTCGAGCTTTGAAAACTCTTCTTGAAACTTGTTTGCTTGCTTGATATTGGCATTGCTCTTAAGATCAGCTCCAATCTGAACTTGACTTGAATGAACTTAATATCTCTTGCATATGGGCATTTGCATACTTGATCATGGATCTCATACACATTTGGGTTATCTTATTCCATTATACCAATCTTTGTTAACCCAAATGGCACTCCATACCCTACAACCCTAGCCATTCTTTGAGACCAAACATTGAATTGCATGAGTGAGGCCTCTTTTGATAGCTTGTCATGTGCAAAATCTTGAGAGTATTGGAGGCGACATAGATTTGTTCTCATCTCTTGCTAGCAAAATGAGCTAGCATTTAGGGATGGTGAGAGGGGTTTGTGTGTTCTAAATCTTAATATCTTGGGTTTGTGGAGTGAGAAAGATGAGAAAGATTAACAAAAGAGTGTCATTAGAAAAAAAACTCGAGGGACAAAAGGAAAGTATGAAGCTCTAGATTATGTACAAAAGAACCTTTCCCCTTAAAAAAAAAAAAAAAAGAATCAAAGAGAAGGTGGGGAGGGAAATGAGAAAGAGTTAGAACTAAGTGTTGTAAAAAGTGAATTAAAGTCTCTAGTTGATTGAGTCAAAAGAAAAAGAGAGTTGTTCATTGGGTGAGTGATGTGAG
>NC_027753.1:19941216-19972013 GCF_000695525.1 Brassica oleracea var. oleracea | reverse complement strand
AATGATGAGAATGAATCTATGTATGCATGAGTTGCTTCTAGTCTTAGATAAATTTTGCATAATGATCAAGCTCCTTGTTCTTGAGTGATAACCACCTTGAAATGACAACATTTGAATCATTCTCTTCATTCTTATTAGACCATTGCTTACCTAGCCAAATGATTGAGATCATGTGCTCATTTGTGAGAATTCACCTTGTGTGTGTGTGTGAATCAATGTCAGAGCTGGTTTAAAGAACTTGTTAGTTGATGAGTATTGCAACTTGTGTAGAGGCATAAGAGTATGGATAGGCCTGGAGAAGCTAGAGTATAATAAGAGAGTTCCTCATGCTATTTGCTATGTTTCTTTAGGATGTTAAGTTGAGTGCTAGGAAGTGTTCCTTTTGGTTATGAGTTCCCATTTTCAAACCACTCTCCCTTTGGCTCTTAAAAGTTTACTTGTGGACAAGTAAAGGACTACTATGGGGGAGTTGATATCTTTCATATTTGCATTGTTTTAACTCTTCATTCTTGCATGTTTTGATCATTTAGATTAGGGATTATGCATTTTAGTTTCCTTTTTGCATTGCATAAGTCTTTATCAGGTCTTGGAGTGTCCATTGGAGTTCTTATAGGTACTTGGAAGCATTTGGGATAAAAAAGGGAGTGGAAAGTGTGGTTTGAGCGAGCAGAGCAACGGAGCGGGCTACGGGAGCGACCTACGACATCCGCTCCAGACGAAACAAAGATAGAGCGACGTCCTGCAGCGGGATTAGCCACCCGCTCTGAACCAACACCTCGTCGACGACTTTTGAAAATCAGAGCGACCAAGACAGAGCGAGGTGGCGAACCCGCTCTAGAAGTAGAGCGACCTGGTGGAGCGACCTCATGAACCCGCGCGTGATATGAAGAAATGAAGCAAGCATATTGGAGCGACGTCTCGGAGCGAGGTGACGAACCCGCTCTAGAACGGGAGCGACCTAATGAACCCGCGCGCGTTTCTCTTCTTCTGATAAAAAATTTATGTTTTATTTGGGCATTTCAGGTTGTTGACTGAGCCAATTAGGTCTTAGAAGTGATATAAATACTCTCTAAACCTAATGTTAGGATTTTTTCTTGTTTTATATCAAATCAAAGACCACTTTGGAGTGAAAGATCTAATCTTGATCATTATCTTTTGTGATTGCTTGATTGCTTTGATCATTAATTATGTTTAGACTTAGATCAACTAATGATTTAGTGTCTACCATGACAATGAGTTAGTAGTCATCTTTGGATTCATGGGTTAGGATGATTAGGATGATTAAGTGATGATATAGAATGTTTAGAGTAGATTAATATGTTTCCTTGCTTGATTGAGCGATCTTACTGCTAATCTAGAGTTGGCCAATTTGGATTAGACACCTAGACATTTCATTGCCCGGAAGGTGTTCGATGAAATGTCTGAGCCAACTCAACATGCTCTTAGCTTACCTTACCAAAGGGATTTGATGTTAGGGGAGTTTAGAAAGTTGAATGATCTGTTCTTAACGATTGCTTGATTGACACAAACCCAAGGAATTTGATGTTTGATCATGAGAGTAAATGAGCTTTTATCTTGGAAGAGAACTTGCTTAGAATTGTTATCTAGACTTAGGAAATGTGTTGATTGAAACCTTGCCATTTTACACTGAAACTTAATCTTCTGACATCAAAGTCCTATACCCATGTGTCCTCCCTTATCAATTTAATTGAAAGTTGTTAGTTAGTAGTGTTAGAACCTTGTTAGCTTGATTGAACCACCTCATCACTTGATTGCATTTAGATTGAGTTAGAACCTGAATTCTCTTTGCATCAAAATACTTAGAAATGGATTGACATCTTAATTACTATAATGATTTTATTATTGGACCCTTGAAAATTCCATTTCAATTTCCAGGGACGAGGTGGGAAGCAGGTTGATAAGAAAGTTCGCTGTGAAGAACGCTTCAACCCAAAACTTCTAAGGCAGCTTATATTCAAACATCATTGACAGAGCAAGTTCTGTGACATGCCGATGCTTTCGTTCAGCCAAGCCATTCTGCTGAGGCGTATGTGGACACGAGACATGTTGTGCAATGCCATGCTTCTGGAGATGTTCGAGAAATTTGGAGCTCATGAACTCTCCACCACCGTCACACTGGAAGGTACCTATCTTGCAACTCAGTTGATTCTCGACAAGACTTTGAAATTTGCAGAAGATAGAGTAGAAATCTGATTTATTCTTGAGTTGGTAAAACCAACAGAAGCGAGACCAATGATCGATGAAAATTACATAGTATTTAAACCTCTGACCAGACATTACTGGTGCAGGACCCCAGAGATCACAGTGAACACGCTCTAGAGGTCTTGAAGCTGAGAAACTAGAAGAAGAAAAAGGTAATCTACTGCTTTTCCCAAGCTGGCATCGCTCACATAACTGCTTGGTACTTTGATTTATTGAGATGAACTTCAATGCAGAAAGCTGTTGGAGAACTTGATGATGCGGGTGACCCAGCCTCCTTTGCCAAACCTCATCCGAAGCTGAATGTTGTCTAGAGGAGATCAAGGTGCACGCTGACTTAGACAGCTCAAACAGGTACATCCCATTAATTTTGCTTCCCTTTATCAACAACCTCTTTGTGCGCTTGTCCTTAACACGCACCCCATTATCATCAAATTTAAAAGAACAGGGATAATCTTTTGTAGCTTTTGACACAAAAAGAAAGGATTTTGCAATGCCAGGATACACAAGCACATCAGTAAGAGGAAGGTCACCTGAGGTCGTTGCGATGGAAGCTGATCCAGTGTGAGTGATAGGGAGAAAGCTGCTATCACCAACCATAACTGTGTCTGACCCATAATATGGCTGAGACTGCTGCAGATGATGAGGAGAACTGGTAACATGAGCTGTAGCACCACTGTCAGAGTACCATTCTAAACCAGCAAAGTCTGTAACATCGGTGATACGCATAGCAGAAATGGCGCGAGGAATCTCATCTTGATTGTAGTTGTGATCAAACCTATGCCAACAACGGAGTGCAGGATGGCCTGGTTTGCCACAGATCTGACAAACTGGACGTGCTTCGGAGTCTGAGCTTCGAGGAGACGAGATTTGCTGATGAAAACCTCGACCTCGAGTGGAGAATGATCCTCTACCACAGTAACCTCCGCCTCTCCCTCTGTTGTTTCTTCCCTTTGACACATAGTAAGCGTTCTCCTGATTTGTTTGAACAGATGAGAAGGCAAGGTGAGGGGAGACTTCGGTGTTGGTGTTGTAGCTCTGAAGACGGTCGTCGAAGCTTATGAGTTTTGGGGTAATATCTTCATAGGTTGGAGCAGGAACAGCATCCATAGCATTCTCAATGGTCGTCTTGATGGGTTCATAGTCACGCCCGAGACCTCTGAGAGCTGAGAAGATCTTCATAGTCTCAGAGATGGGGTTACCTATAGACGCCAACTGGTCGCATAGATTCTTGATGTCTTGAAGATAAACCTCCATGGTCTTGCCTGCCTTCGTGAAAGTCTGGAGCTTGTGTTGCAGTTCAAACATCCGAGAGTTTGTTGGTCTGTTGAAGTGCTTTTCAAGGGCTTGCTAGATCTCACACGAAGTGGTGCAGTCGAAGACTACACTGAGGAGCTGCTCCGAAAGGGAACCAAGGATCCAGGACAGAACGACTTGATCAGACTGGAACCAGGTTTCATGGTGTGGGTTTGGGATGGGGGTGGAAGCGCCGGTGATGGAAGGGGCCAAAATGGTTGGAACAGGTTGTGGAATAGATCCAGTGACAAAGCCAAAAAGGCGTTGCCCACTAAGGAAAGACTGGAACTGTCGTTTCCAGAAGACAAAGTTTTGATCAGTGAGTTTGACGGTTATGCAGTGCACCACGTTCAAGGAAGGTGGTTTGTAAGGCTCAAGATCCATGGTGCTCTGATGCCATGAACGAAGAGGGACTATAATGGTGAAGAGGTAAACTTTATTTCTCTTAAACTCTCTTACATTATTATGATTCATTACAAGTCTTTATATAGACATAGAATTAGGTTTAGGAGGCTACGCCAGCTCATTGCTCAAGGCTTGGAATCTATTTGTCGTTGTGATCGCATGAGCTGGAGCTGAGCATGCTTTTGCTTTTGCGGACGCCATCATTGCTTTCTCGTTAGAGCCTTTCATAATCTTATCTTGTTCGCAGGTACGGTTTGGAGCAGAGGAGCTTGTTGCTGCGTGCTTTTGGTTAAGTGAGTTCTTGGGCCTCCAAGTCTGAATTGGTTTGGGCTTCTCACTAATAGCAAACACTGAGACCATTAAAGTTATAACTGATAAAGAAGGCAATGCAAGCATCCATATACCAACTATGTTGTCTGCTATTCTCTTGTTTGTAAGTTATATGGTTTTCTTTTCGAAATCTGAGAATAGTTTAGCCCAAGTAGGCAAACAAAAAGTAATATTACAGGTTAATGAAGCTATTTATGAGGAAGGTTCGTGACAATGATCAGGACAATCAAGATTTCGAATGTATATAACAGGCTAGTTAATCACTTTTAGCTAGAACGAGCAATCCACGAACCAAAAGAAACATTTTCAGAGAACAAACATTGGTTTACGAAACTGATGGTGATACACTGAACCAATACAAAACGTAATATTGTGTTAATTAATAATGAATATTAGGTTATATATTTGTTTTCAAATCTCCTAAATTCTTGCTAATCACCCTCTAAAATTTTTCTCAAATCCCAGATTTTCTTAAAAGTTCTTCTGAATTTATATATACTCAAATTCTACCAAATCACTGATACAACAAGCCCCTCTAGAAAAGTTATTATTTTTTTTTAGAAATATTTGATTTAATATATAAATTATATATAATTGAACCAATCACAAATAAATTTATGTGATTTAGTTGATCATACTATACTCAATAAATATAAAAATTAATTACAAAGACTACTTATATTAAACTACTAATGTGAATCTCCTGAAACGTGGGTTGAGTTGGGAAACAAAACGCAGTCCAGTTTGTAATTTTTTCTTTTTGCTGTGAATCTATTTAAAGTTTTGATCCCGACCCAAAGCCGACAAGGATTGCAGGAGCTCTTTTAGATTGATCATTACAAACCCGCTTATAGGTAAGTACAGTATTGTACTTAATAGTCCATGTTTATTTTTTTAATTTGTTTTAGTTGGATTCTTGTGAACAGGTCAAATCAATTTTGACATTGGGGGCTCTTTTGCGGACTTATCTTCTCTTTTACGTTAACTAGAAATTTTTCATAGCCCGAGTTTATTCAAATAACGTTATATTTAATATCTATATTACAATATATTACTTCTATGTTATAAGAATATAAATTGAATTAGAAATGAGTAAAACATATAATTTATTTTTTTACTATCTAAAATATGTATGGAATGGTAAAAAAATGCAAAATTAATAAAGAATTTGTTAAACCATAGTTATTATCCAAAGTATTTTTTCTTACATATTTAGGTTATTAAATAAATATATTATTAATCTCCAAATCACATATATTATTAATATTTTATTATATATTTTTATGATTATAATCTATTTTTTACAATTTTAAAGTCAAGCTAATTTAAATACTCATTACTTTAAATAAGACAACTTTTTAAAAAAATTGTATGTGTTAAATACACTGAAAATATTAAATACAATATTAAATATAATATTATTTGTCTATAATTTTTTAATGTTAAATATAATATAAAATATCAATTTATAAATAATCAGTTTTACTTTTTTTTTATATTATATCCTTTATTTTTTATATAATATTTGAAAAAATAGGATGAAATATTTTGAAAGCTTTTTTTTTAACATCATTATTTATATTTAGTATATATTTTAGATGTAAAAAATGAAGTTTCTATTAATCTTTTAGTAATCATGTCTAACTCTTTATTAAAAGTTCAAATATTCTATACTAATATTTTTTTAAAAACTTTCTGTTATTTTATGTATCATATATTTGTTTATACATCATCTGATTTAATTAAAATTATTATTTGAAGAATAGGTAAATAGCCTTAATTTCATATATATGTATATATATATATGTCCATAAAAAATCATAAAATGTGTAATCACTTTGAATATTTAAATATGTAAATTTATGCCAAAAAGTGATCAATAATTTTTTGAAATTTTGAAACTAGAATATATTTTCAATATTTTTTTGTTATTTATTATTTTGTAAATAATTTTTTATTATAAAAATGCAAAATTAACGATTCAATGTTTAGATATAAATAAAAGTACTTTGGATATTATTTATTTAATTGGGTACTTTGGATATTAAATAAAATGTAAAAAAAAGTACTTTGTATGGTCAATATGTTATGTTTAAATTTTTGTGCAAATATATGATACTATTTGATTTTAAAAGAAAAACAAAATAACTAAAAGTTTGAAATAGAAATGATGGCGGTGAGAAATCTTGCAGTTCTTTTTTATTTGTTGATGACTTGCTTTCGGCTTCTTGTGAATATTCTTCACCCAATATTTTCTATTTTATACGGAGAAACATTGAAATAGAAAGCCAATTTTCAAAAAAAAAAAAAAACATTGAAATAGAAGTCAATAAGAAAGCATGCCTAAGGACAGTTTTATATGATACGAAATAGCGTTAACAAAAGTAAAAAACATTGAGCTTCAGACCAAGCTCAACAAATAGAAGACATTGTTTTTGTTTCAAAAAATATAAGTGAATACACATAAAGGTATGGCCGCTTGTTGTAGATAGTCGTACATGCGGAACACCTTATAGACATAAACGGTAAATTTCTGAGATTATGGTTTCAATGAAGTGAGAACATGTTTTCAGGCATCAGGAAAGAGAACTTACTTTACATTTCCTCGTATGAGATGACCAACCTATGCCTCCACTACCTTTTTGTACTTGTAGACTTATTCCTCGTCTTTATTATCTGCATCGATAGAGGAAGAGTTGTGTTTTAAAAATAGCAGTACGGTTTGACTGTCCGAATCAAAGTCTCTTTTAGATTGGAGTAAATTTTCTTGTTAAAAAAAAAGTAGTAGTTCAGTTACAAAAAAAAAAAATAGCAGTACAGTTGTGTTAATATTGAGTGAATTATATGTCTTCCTAACCTTTTAGAGATGGAAGACTAAAGTAGATTCCTTATACACAACTGTTCTATACTCTTCTAGGACTAATGTTTTTCCCTTGAAAACAAATAACAAATACAAAAATAAAAAAACATACAAAAATATAAAAAAAATACAAAACAAAACAAAACAGAAAACAAATATTTTGCAAATTGGATTATATTATTTATATTCTTTCCTTTTCCAAAGATCCACATTTAATATAAAAAATCTGTTTAAGAAATATATTTTTGCATCTCCAATTCATTAATTAATGATAAATTTTAAATTTCAAAAATACTAATTGTGTTTATTGAAATTATATTGGTTAAAAATTGTGAAAATTAGTTAATTACATAAGAATAATACATTAATAAAAATGTAATATATTTTTTTAATATGTGTGAAAATTTAAAATTTATCCTTTTTTTTGAATCAGATAGAATATAATTTATTAGGATGTTCCCCGAATAAGTAGCCACAAATAGAAGAGTAGAGGAAAAACAATTGTTTTGATAAATAAAAATCTTTAATTTTTAAATCTCAATCTCATCCAACACTATTCCATTTGATGTGGATCTCAATATTTAAAATAGTAACCTTATCTATAGCTCGCACAGTCCATAATGGAAAGTAAGAGTTATGTAAAACCAGTAAGACGGTACTAGTAGTTCAGGAAAGGTTTTGGAAATTAAGATGGGAACTTCCAATCAACAGCAATCAAAAGTAAAAAAATGTCATAGCAACATATGAAATAAATGTTCCAATGGTGACATAAAGCGGCGATTTAGTGAGTACGTGTAGGCAGGGAGGTCTCTTATTAGGTGCTACGCCTAGGACATTTGTCTTCCTTCTCTGCGTTCCTCTCCCTCTCCTTGGTTGATGAATTTGCCTCACCAGTAAATCTCCCAAGTTTCTTGAACCTACGGTAGAGTTAGCAGCATCACTAACTGGAGAGAGGCGGTGGCCCACATCTAGCGCCTGGCTTGGATTGTCCACTGTCATTTTCCGAGGTGGAAGGAGCGCAGAAGAAACAACTTTGGTGACTATGATGGTCTGCCTTTTGGATGTAAAATTTCAGGGGATAACTTTGACCCTGAACTTGTGTGACTGGCCGCTTGCATCAACCAAACATTGCGGAGTTGGAACCTCTTCCTCACCAACCAACTCTCCATCCATTAGCCTGAGATATATAACTCACTAATATATATATATATATATATATATATTTGTTTTGTGCCCCCGTCAAATAATTGGTCTGGATCCGCCCCTGACTATACGTGAGTTTCACTAGGTGGGGGGAGGTGAAGTTTAAACACAATTTAAGATACCTCCCAAGTAATTGTCGAGTAAGTCAGAAACTTGTCTTCTGGTACGTTCAGTGCCTGCTATAGAATCTCAAGAACTCACAAATAAGAACCACTCTTATTAATATCTTGAGGAAACTTACTCAAAACCTCAAGCTCTCAAACTCAATCTCAAAACTCATAAGTTATGCAACATCCTTGCATCTCCTTATATATAAATCAAATTTCCTAAACTCATTAGGTATAACAAAATAGATAATTTCCTATTCTATAACTCAATAGAATTAGATTACTTGCTTCTCAAGTTAACTTCGAGCTTACTCCAGCAATCTCCCCTTTAAGCTTGAAGTCATTTGTCTTCACATCTTGGACTGTTATTAGATCTCTCATATCCTTGAATTTAATCCTTCCCAAAGCTTTAGTTAAGATGTCAGCTCTTTGCTTGATCTCAGGAACATGATGTACTTCAATCATCTCGTTATCTACGCATTCACGAATGAAATGAAACCGTCGATGAATATGTTTGCTACGACCATGAAACACCGGATTTTTCGTCAAGGCTATGGCAGATTTGTTATCTATATTGATCGACACCTTCTCACACTCTCTTCCAGTTATCTCTCCCAATAATTCTTGAAGACAAATAGCCTCTTTTGCTGCCTCTGTTCCTGCCATGAACTCAGCCTCACATGAAGATAATGCGAATGTTTCTTGTTTCTGAGAACTCCAGCTGATAGGACAGTCGCCACAGTAGAAGATATACCCAGCCGTGCTTCTTCCATCATCTTCGTCCACATTATGACTACTATCACTGTATCCCTCAATTTTTGTTTCACCTGATCGCAAAAAAACTCAACCCAAACGAAGTCGTTCCTTGTAGATACCGCAGGATAGCCTTCAATGCTGCTTCATGTGACTGCTTAGGAGATTGCATATACCTGCTAAGCACTCCGACGCTGTAGGAGAGGTCTGGTCTAGTATGAAATAAGTATCTGAGACACCCTATGTTTCTCCTGTATTCTTTCTCATCAACACTTCTCTCGTCTTCTGCTTTTGAAAGCCTCAAGCTAGGATCCATAGGAACATGAATCGCATTACAGTCTTTCATCCCGGTTTCTTCTAAAATCTTCATAGCATATCTCTCTTGCCTTAGTGTAATACCTTCCTTGTGTTGCAACACTTCTATACCAAGATAATAAGTTAACTTTCCCAAGTCACTCATCTCAAACTTTGTAGCCATGTTTTTCTTAAAGTCAAGTATGCTTTCTCGATTTGTCCCTGTTACCAAAAGGTCGTCGACATATACTGCAACAAGGAGAAGACCATCCTGTTCTTGTTTACGATATAGAGCAGGCTCCTTAGAACATTTAACAAAGTTCAAGCTTGAAAGAACTTTGTTTAACTTCTCATTCCATGCCCTTGGAGCTTGTCGTAGACCATAAAGAGCTTTCTTCAACTTATACACCTTGTTCTCCTTTCCACTAACCATAAACCCTTCTGGTTGAGAGACATATACTTCTTCCTTCAAGTCACCGTGGAGAAACGCAGTCTTGACATCTAAATGATGAATTTCCCAACCCTTTGAGGCTGCTAAAGCGATCAGAAATCTTACTGTCTCACTGCGTCCTACAGGTGCGAAAACTTCATCAAAATCAACACCATGTCTTTGAATATAACCCTTTGCTACAAGCCTCGCTTTGTACTTGTTTATGCTCCCATCAGAGTTGCGTTTAATCTTAAAAACCCACTTAAGGCCAATAGCCTTTGCACCAGCTGGAAGATCAACCAAATCCCATGTCTTGTTTTTGACTATGGAGGCTATTTCATCTTCACAAGCATCTCTCCATACCTTTTCTTCTTTTGCCTCATCGAAATCCCATGGCTCACTATTGATAGATAAGAGAAGTCTCTCACCATCAACTTCGGCTAATAGTATATAGTCATCCAAATAAGCCGGCTTCTTTCTTTCTCTTGTCGATCTCCTTTACACATCTTCATCATGATCACTAGCTTCTATGTCATATTCCTCTTCATCAAGACCAGGTACGGTTTGATGCTCTGTATTATCGGCTTCTTCATCTTCTCCTCCTTCGACACTATTATCATCTTTACTAACTCCTTGGTTCCCAAACTCGCCGAAGGTAATACTAAAACTTGCTGGTGTAACCTTAGTAGCTTCAGTATTGCTCCAATTCCAGATCTTATTCTCATCGAAAATAACGTCTCTGTTCACAACTATTTTGCGTGTAGTGGGATCATACAATCGATAGGCTTTTGACCCTGGTGCAGTGCCAAGATGCACAAGTGCTTGAGAGCGATCATCTAACTTCTTAAGATGTGAAGACGTTAATTTTGCGAAACCAATGCACCCAAAAACACGTATATGCTCAACGTTGGGTTTCTTGTTCTTCAAGGCTTCGTATGGAGTTTGGGAGATGAGTACGCGAGTAGAAACTCTGTTGATAAGATATGTAGCATGTCTCACAGCCTCTCCCTATAGATAGTTTGGACACTCCATATGTTTTAAGATGCTCCTCGTCATACCTAATAGAGTTCTGTTTCGTCTCTCTACCACTCCGTTTTGTTGAGGAGAGTATGGAGCCGTCAAATGTCTATTTATCCCTGACTTCTCGCAAAAAGATTGGAACTCCGATGAAACAAATTCACCACCTCGGTCTGTTCTAAAGGTTTTGATTGTAGCTCATGTCTCCTTTTCAACCACAGCCTTGAACCTTTTGAATTTCTCAAAAGCTTCTCCCTTCTTACTAAGAAGAATCGACCACATGTATCGAGAATGGTCGTCGATAAGTACGAATATATATCTTTTCCTTGAAGGTGTAGGAGGTGTGATAGGTCCACAGAGGTCACCGTGAATCAGCTCAAGTAATTTTTCAGCACGAAAAGCAGTACCTTGCGGGAATGAATGCCTTGTTTGTTTACCAAGCAAACACGACGAACATACATCTTTCTCGATTGTGATGTTGGGTATGCCGAGAACCATCCCTTTACTGATCATTCTGCTCATAAAATCTCTTCCTACAAGGTCACCGTGAATCAGCTCAAGTAATTTTTCAGCACGAAAAGCAGTACCTTGCGGGAATGAATGCCTTGTTTGTTTACCAAGCAAACACGACGAACATACATCTTTCTCGATTGTGATGTTGGGTATGCCGAGAACCATCCCTTTACTGATCATTCTGCTCATAAAATCTCTTCCTACATGCCCCAACCGTGCGTGCCATTTAGCAGAATCACTTAATAGAGCTGCAGTCTGCAAACACCTCGATTCCACGATGTCAATGAGGACCTTGTATAGACGATTTCTAGACCTCTTTGCCCTCGCTATAAGTCTTCCATCTCTGTCGCGTAGCATCAAATAGTCATCCTTCATTCTGATATCACAGCCCATTTCAGTGGCTTGTCCGAGACTAATTATGTTGCTTTTAAGATCCGGTATAAAATAGACGTCAGCCAAGATCTTCTTTCCTCCGTCCTTGCTACAGAATAAGATAGAGCCTTTGCCTTTTATATCTATGCGTGAGTCATCTCCAAATCGTACCTTCCCCGTGATTGACCCATCGATAGATTTAAAATAGTCATCCCCGTGAATGACTCATCGAAAGATTTAAAATAGTTTCGGTTTCCTGTCATGTGGTTACTTGCACCGTTGTCTAGGTACCAAACGTTGTCTGTGTTTGTCTCGTACTCTTTGGGATTGACATTCTTCTCGTTTAAATATACGACCTCGTTCACCATCAACTCTTCTGCCTCTGTAGTGTCATCCTTTTTAGCTTCAGTTGCTTCTTGCAACTTAAGCAATCGATCAGGACATGTTGCTGCGTAGTGGCCGTTTTTGTCGCATCGGTAGCAAGTGATCTTTGTCATATCAAACTCGTTCTGATATCTGTCGTTGTAACGTCCTCGTCCTCTGCCCCTATTATAGTAACGTCCTCCTCTTCCTCGTCCTCTGTAATAGCCATGATAGTCACGATTTTGGTTTGAGGAGGTAGACTGATTCTCTGAATTTGCATACATAAGCTTTTGGTTGTCTTGTGCTTCTTCTTCTTCTTCGTCAGCAACCCGTTCCTCATACGTCTTTAAACGTCCAATAATATCCTCAAAAGTCGTGGTGTTCAAATCAAGAACTTGCTCTAAGGAAGCCACAATATGTATATATTTCTTTCGAGGAAGACTTGAAAGAAATTTCTTGACTAGCTTGGTTTCTTCAATAGTTGCTCCTTGTGCAGTTGATTTGGACGAGATTTCCGATATCTTCCCAACAAAGTCATCAATTTTATCCCCATCTTTCATCTTCAATCTGTCAAATTCAGACATGAGAGTCTGAAGTCGAGCTTCCCGAACTCGATCTGCACCCATATTCCGTGATTTAATGGCTTCCCAAACTTTCCTTGCTGTGTCCAATTCTCCTACTTGCAATATAAGTGTTTCAGGTATAGATTGGAACAGTAAGGCTGTCGCCATATTATTCTTCTCTACATCGCCCGATTCATGCTCAATAACCTCCCATACTTTGTGTACCTTGAGCAGAACCTTTATCATGATTGACCAGACGGTGTAATTAGTTGCGTTTAGCATAGGGCAGCTTATGGACGAAGGTCCACCTTCTCTAGGTTTCGATGACACAGTTGTTATGTCTCCCATCGCTTCCTTTGTATTTCAAGATCGATCCCTAGGGGCTCTGATACCAAATATAGAATCTCAAGAACTCACAAATAAGAATCACTCTTATTAATCTCTTGAGGAAACTTACTCAAAACCTCAAGCTCTCAAACTCAATCTCAAAACTCGTAAGTTATGCAACATCCTTGCATCTCCTTATATATAAATCAAATTTCCTAAACTCATTAGGTATAACAAAATAGATAATTTCCTATTCTATAACTCAATAGAATTAGATTACTTGTTTCTCAAGTTAACTTCGAGCTTACTCCAACACCTGCATCTCCAAGGAGTACGAAGCTGGCTTTGTCACCACTGTCGTACACAGATATCTCAGCACGGAATCCGTAATTATAACTGAAATGTTTTACCAAAAAAAAACAGAGAGGAGTTGGTGAACTAAAAATACTTTGCAACATCAAAATAGTAGATTGAGGTTCGTCAGTGTAACTGTGTGAGTAACATTACTTCACAACCCCGGTAACATTCTCACATCAACGATATTGGCCATACCACCCGGGATTTCTTTCGACATCGTGAACTGTCTCTGTGCAGTAGGAAAAAGCATTCAACATTTATTAGAGCAAAAAAAAAGTTAAACAATTAGGGTGTAAGTATACTATTCAGGCGGGAGTGAAATGTGGCTGCACCTGAAAGGATTCATTGTTGACGAAGGTGACTATCACACCAATTGTGAGGGTTTCAATCTTCGTTATCTTCGATGTGTTCACCAGTTCAGACGCGTTAGGATGCACAGCTAGCCTACAACACAATATATTGTTCAGGTGGAAGGAAGACATTGGAAAGTTTTTAAAGCAGAAGCACGGACCAAGATAGATACTGAATGGGTCGGCTGACCTCGTTGTCTATGAATACTCTGGAATCTGGAGGAAGACATTGAGCTGAACCAGACCTTCCCTGTGAGTTTGGACATTGGGACGACATAGGAACAATCCAAAGGTTAGGACAGGAAAAATGACAGAAGCAGTGAAGTTGTAATGAGTGGCTAACAACTAAAAGCAATTACAGAGAGCCGGGATAAACATGATATACTATTGAGCCCTTGCATTTGGTCATTCAATGGTGAGTGAGTAAATTAATATGGAAGCATTACGAAGTTGGGTGGTAATATGGAATACAATTTTCTTACTCTTTGGGTTGTACGGGTACCAACAATCTCCTTCCCCGTGATCATGTCAAGGACTAGACGTTGCTGGAGATGATGCTCATCGATGAGCTTCATGTGCCCAATAAATCTAAAAAATTAATGCACCTAAAACAAAACGGGGAGTAGAGGTCAGAACTGTTAGGGAATATTAAACACAAACATGTTGAACTTATATTAAAATTAGGATATTCATCTTACTAAATAGATCCCTTTTAGGCCGCAACTCGCTTGAAAACATCATCTCCAATTCAACATACCACAGCTAGCAAGGATTAAAAACCATATTATCCATCCACCTCTTAAGTTTGACGAATATTTAAACATACCCTTGTCTTATAGTCTGAACCCTTGCAAATAAATACTCTCTCTGTCTCAAAATAATGTATATTCTAGAGTTTTCACACTTATTAAGAAAACACGTAAATTTTGACAATAAATACATTTTTTCCGTGTTTAGTTATTTCCTATGATTTTTAACCAATCAAAAATCAGTAAATACAATTAATATCTTTAAAATTTACAATTTTCCATTATTACATGCATTGAAAAAGTAAAATATAGATCTTTTAGAAACAATTTTTTTCCTAAAACATAGATCATCCGAAATGGAGGGAGTATAAGATAAACAGTACAAAATGTTTCCTTTACTTTTCCTTGCTACTTGCTAGCTGTGAATTCCAAGCCCCGATGACTCTGTGACTTTCTTAAATGTGTCTCATGCCGGACAACTAAATGAATCATTTCCAGATATTTTCAGATAAACTGCACAATACTGTAAGCAAAACGTCAATATGAAAAAAAAAAACAGAATCACAGGGCTGTAACAATCCATATAACACAATTGAAATATTTTAGAATATAAAATCTGGGATCAAGATGCTGAGGTGATTTTAGACTGGAATCTTGAAAGATTCAAACCTGAAAACATGCCGTGTATGAGCTTGTGTTGCTTCTCCAGCTCAAACCACAATTCATAAGCTGAGAAGCGATTGCAGTCGGACTAAGAAATTAAAATGCAACAAAGAAAGGAGAAATATCACCTAGAAATTGGCTAGACGTGGCTTGCCTTGTACGTTCATCATCATAAGTGTCTTTATCATCTTAACAATCTCTTTCTCTGTTCCACTGAAACACTGCAACGCATCTCCTTCAATCTTTAGCTGTCTGCAACAACTCTCGTTAGCTTCTCGATAAGTACTGACGGCTGCTCGCGCCTTCTTGAGTTTAACATCCGACGACTCAGATTCATCAAGGCTTAACATCGTGGAGCTTGGATCTACACCAGGGATCGTCAGAATCACGCCTGCTGAGTCACGATCCACATATTCGTGATATTATATTGCAAGATATTTGAGGATGCAAAAGGTCGCCTTAGATTAATCCAATTGAAGATTATGGTGAGATGAGAGGATGAAAGAGAAATTGAACTTTAGTACAAAGGCACTGTAAAGTCATTTAAAGCTCGAGATCAAAACTCCTTGAATCTCAAACGAAAGTTAGCGTTAGTGGTTTTTGGGAAGAGAGATCGATTTCGCATGCAAATGTAATTAGTTAATTCGTGTTTGTTACCTGAGATGAGATGGCATGTTCTAATGATTTTATTGGCTGGAATTTCTGTGCTGATGTGGACATTTTCTCCTTTTAGAGTTAATAACTTCTATTATATTAAAACTCCTTAATTCATGTGTGATTTTTTAATTTGGATCACTCCTTAGAAAATTGTTAAAATTAATTTTTGTATAAATATTTAAATTATTTGAATTATTCTAAGACAAACAAATCAAATAGATATTCCTAAATTTACTCTAAAATGATATCTGACTGAATAAAATCTTTTTATATTTTTTTTTACAATATAAATATAAATATATATAACATTTTTTATTAAAATAAACCTTTTAAATATTTAAGTAATTCGTGTTTGTTTAACATAAATGTATATTCATTTTTCACTTAAACAAAACTTTTAAATATTTAGTTAATGTCGTGTTTATTTTACAATTAAATTTATATTTATTTTAACTAAACAAAATTTTAAAATATCTAACTAATTTTCTAATTATAACTAAACACATGTACATTTTTGTATTAATATGCAATATTATTTTAATATAATATTTTCAATAATTTTTTTGATCTTTCACCAGTAAAATTTTTCAATTTAGAATTTTGCATCACATGATTTAAAATATGAAAAATTTAAAACAAATAAATTAAATTATTGTATGTGAACTATAAAATTGTTGTGCATTAAAATGTTATATTAAACAATTAGTAATATGGTAAATATTACAATTAATCATGTAAAACAAATAATTATGTTTGTAAAAATAAAATAATCACCCGCACGGTTGTGCGGATCAAGATCTAGTTTAGTATTGTAAGATCACTTTAGTGCACATATACTTTTTTTTTTATCAAATAACTGGTATACTTTATTAGTACCTACTCTCATTATAATCGCCTTTTCCTCTTTTTTTCTGCTAAACCGTAAATATCATATAATGAATAGAAGATTTTTTTGTAAAATCTTCGGTCTGAACCATCTTAACAAAATAAAATAAAAAAACAAGATGGATCACTAAAAATTCAACCTACAAAAAAACAATTATCTCAGCCACATAACAATAAAGGACCCAAATGCTTTCTGAGTCTTCTTGTTGAGATGATGTTCCTTATCTCTTTGTCAATTCCATGGAACACAGTTGCAGCCGTGAGTGATGTCTGATTGAATCAGGTTGTTTCTCTGCTTCCATAGATGGTATAATGTATGAACCGCTATCTTCCTTAGAGTAGATAGCTTATTCGATGATGTAGCTCTGATCCAAGACAAGAGCTCTGCCCAGCTGGTGAAAATTGTGTGTGGCGGCCTGCATCAGAGAAGTACCTCCCTCCAAATCTCTTGACTGTACTCGCAAGAGAGCAGTAGATGATCTCTGGTTTCGTCCAAACGGGAACAGAAGGGGCATGTGGGTGAGACTGGTAAGCCCCATTCTGCTAGTCTTCATCTCGTTGGGAGCTTGTCGTTTTGTTTCCTTAATCTCAAACGTTTTTATTGATAAATTTGAAATTTAAAAAGATTCTATCAAAAATTAGAAATTTGATAAACTAAAATGCATAAAGCGATGGATAAAAAATACTACCCACTCATTGACACCGGGAGTTTCATCATTCATTCAGTACTTTACTTTTTGCAGTGGGAGTGGAACAAATGACATATCATTATATCTAGGCTTAATTATATCAGGTCTCTAGATACATGTAAGCAGCGACAGAGTAAAAAGTAGTTATAACACCTTTTTGTACCGTGATTGTGTTACCGCCGCACTGAATTTTATACATAGAAAGCAGTACAAACATGCATTGATCATGTATCAATGAAAAAAAAAAATTAGAATAGAAAAAACACATCACATTTGTGATTTGAGTTTTAATACATTACTAGATTTTGACCCGCACTTTCAAAGCGCGGATTTATTTTCCTTTCTTTTTTCAATTGACAAATATTTAGTAAATGTCATATTTCATATATTTGTGATTTATTTTATAAAAGTCTTAAACTTTTTATTTTTCTTTATTGTGTTTCATTTTAAATGACTATTTATGTTTAAAAACTTAAACTTTATTTTTTCGATGAATTAAGTTGGTATAACTCTCATAAATTAATTTTATTATGTGGTTAATATTTTTAATAAAAATAATTATATACTTTTAATAAAGATTTATACTTTTCAATGAAAAAATCAAATTTTTTTATGAATGCTTAAATTATATTAAGAAAATAAAAAAAATTAAGAATGGTTGAAATTTTTTTTTTGAACTTGAACTAAATGGCCCAAAGAAAAAAAAAATGTGAGAATTGGATCTGATTTCTTAATCGGCCCAAATGGCCCAAGAGAGATCTGATGTGGACAGTGGGCTGAATCCAAAAAAAATGGTCCAATATAGATGTGTTATTAATATTACTTGATTGCCATTAATGAAACATGCAATGTTAGTAAAGAAAGGGCAGGCTAAGGTAAAAAGGACAATAGGATCATGCTTTAATAGTATAGATACTGGACTTGGACTTAATGCCCAAAAAAAAAACTGTCTACGCTTGGTTATTATTTTTTCTTTTCTTTTAATAAGATAGGACCTTACAAAAATCATGAAAACACAAAACCAGGACCGTTAGGAAGATCGAACACAACTCCACCAAGGAAGATTAAAAAGGAGATATTGTAATTTTCCAATGTGAACCTCTATAATTTCCTATAAAATAGAGATTTCTATTATAGAGGTGAAAATGCTCTAATGTATGACTCTATAATAGAGTTCCTCTATTTTAGAAGAAAATATAGAGGAAAGTTACTTTTTGCCTCTATATTTAGAGGTAAAAATAGTATATCTCTATATTTTCTTCTATAAACAGAGGAACTCTATAATAGAGGCATACATTGGAGCATTTTCACCTCTATAATAGAGGTTTTCAATTTTAGGGGAAAATATAGAGATGAAAATAGAGGTGGGTTGGAGATGGTCTAAATAAATTGGCGAAGACAATGATATTTGTTGTGTTCTCAAGACAACATACAACAATGATATTTGTTGTGTTCTCAAGACAACATACAACCATAATAAGAAAAAAACATTTGATTTCACTGTTTATATATTCATTAAATTTTATACATTCAACTTGCATATCTTTTTATTATATTATTTGATGTATATGAGATATGTATCTTGCAATTTAAATGTGTTTTAAAATTATTTTTTAGATATTATCAAAATAATAAGAAATCTTAAGAAAAATAGAAATAAAATCCACTGTAACATAAACAAATAATACAATATATCATTTCTACTTATATAAACTGTATATATATAATTTATTAATTTATTATTTCAGTGGGATTATTTATTTACATGGGATCTTAAAAAAAAATTAGTTTTTTATTTTATTGATTTGTGTCATATTTTGCACCAGTCCAATTCGGAACCGACAAAATTAATAAATTTATTAATGTAGTGGTTATTAATTTATAAATTTGCTACTGTTTATAGTTACATGACAACTCTAGATTTATAAAATTCAATTAAATAAATCATCTGAACTATGTTATAATCATTCTTTCATTTCAACCCAAATTTTTTTAAGTTTTAATTTATGATAAAAATCTGGTATCATACTCCAACATTTGTTTGTTAACACCTCATCAGCTCATATTGATTTAATCATAGCTAGTCAATATATTTTAATTTTTAACTAGCTCGTGGGTTTTTGTTCTTCATAATTATATATTTTAACTCCTAGAAAGGACATAAGTTAAATTTTTTATAATTATTATATTATAGATTCGATGTTATTCAGGTTCGACATTGAGATTGTGTTTTTCTTTTCTTGTGCTTTTATTTAGTTTATTTGGTAAAATAAACAGTAAAGTATTAAAGGTTTAAGTATACTTGTGGGTTTTAGTAAATTATATTATAAATATTTTGTTTTAAAGTTAAATATAATGTTCAAAATTTTTATTGAGATTTTTTAAAATAAATACATTGTTTAGGAAAAAAAAAATGAAACCAAGTTACAAAAAAACATTCAAAAATAAGAAGAGATTTAATGTCAAAATAAAAATAAGAACATATTTTAAAATTTTTATTTTCCAAACCTAATTTATGTGATTGATTAGGCCATTTTTTTATGATTTTAAAGTTGGTACATCATAATTTACAATTACATAGTGGATATGAACCCATAATTTACAATCACATAGTGGATATAAGCGCATAATTATCAATAAAGACATTTTCCAATGATCCAAGCCACCATATGTTAGTTTTCCCAGAAAAAAATAAGAAACGCTTTTCCCATCTACCGACTTTTCTCATTCCATCGAAAGTTCTCTATTCTTATCTCTTTCCCCGCAGCAACAAAATTCTGACGCATGCTTTCTAAACAATTGATCTAAATAAGTTAATGTCTTCACTCTAAGGTTATCAGAAGATAGATATATTGATAAATTTTATCCTTTGGCATAAAGGTTCGAGTTTCTTGATTGAGGTTTGCTTGAGTTTTTAGGATAATTAGGTTCTTCTAATCTACATTCTTTGTTTTGATTTTTCAGAGACCAGCTAAGGTACCAAGAGCCTTCAATCGGAGATGAATATTTCTTAACGCATTTTGCATAATTGTATAAATATAATCTATAACGGAATAGTCATTTATGGACAAAATATTTAAAAGAACTTAAATATATAAACAACATATTTGCAGTTTTTTAGTTGACAATGCTAACTGATTTTCGGTAATTTTTTAAATTTAGAATCATAATCAGTTATTTACGGATATATATATGAATTCATCAAAATTCCTTCTTCTAAATCTAAACAATTACCAAAATAAAATTCACTAAGGTATATACATTGAATAAATAGTTGTTAACTACTTTTGGTCTAACGCAATATTTCATATTGGTTAAGTGGGAATATTTCTTGGCATGATGTATTAACTACGTTTATTACTTTACTTAATTGATGTTATCATAATTTCATTAATATAGAAATTACTGGCATAATGGAAATATTTCTTGGCATAATGTAGTACGAAATTAATGGGTTAGCGAAAGTATAAAACTATTGTATTTAGATCAGTCGCATTAGATTGTAATTATTGAAGAAAATTCAGGATCAAGTTTTATTTGTACTCTTGTTTTAATAGATTAGATTAAGAATATCTAATATACTCTAGGTGGAAACTTGATGTAAATCTGAAATGTTATAAAAAAATTCTTTTAGTGAAAATATAAATAGAAAAATATCTCATTAATACTTTTACAGTCGCGTCCACAAAAGAAAAAAATCTATAATGAGATTTGTTTTCATAAATGGTCTTGTTTTAAGTTTTTTGACAAAAAAAAGGACATAAGGAAAATTTCTAAACCATATATGTCTTTTCCAGCGTTTCTATATAAATAGCTTTTAAATGGTTAATAGATTATGCATATTTGATTATTCTTTCATTTGGATTTAAAAATGGCTTCTGGTCGTGATAGCAGCTCAAGTGATGAACAAGAAACTTCTCTGTACACCAGTGATGGGGATAAAAGGATTTACCATCGCCACTCTAATCATCAAATTCAAAAGCTTGAAGCGTAAGATCTTAATTTAGATCACAGTTAGTTTTTAAATAAAAATCTTCTTAATTAATAATTAATATTTTGTGTATTGATTTAAGGTATTTCAAGGAGTGTCCTCATCCAGATGATTTGCAGCAACGTAAATTGGGCGAAGAACTGAAACTTAAACAAAAACAAATCAAATTTTGGTTTCAAAACAAAAGAACCCAAGCCAAAGTAAAATCTTTCGTAGTTAGTGTTTACTTTACATATTATAGTTGCATACATGACATGAACTGGTTTACTTTAACTAAAACCCTGAGAGTAATTTATCAGTCATTATTTATTCGTCGAAATCAAAATATTAGGTGCATAATTAGATTTTTTTAGTTAACACAGCATTTGCATATTAAAAACAAAAAAAAAAAATATTTGATATGACTTAAATTATGGTTATTAATATAATTTTTATTTTAAATAAAAATTAAATTATAGGTTCAAAATGAAAAAGCAGACAATGCATCACTTAGAACAGAGAATATGAAAATACGACGTGAGAACGAAGCAATGCAAGAGGCCCTGAACACTGTGACTTGCCCTCCATGTGGTGGCCCTCATCCTGGGCAAGTAGATCGCAAGCTCTATTTCCAAAACCTCCGTGCACATAATGCATATCTCAGAGAAGAGGTGTGTGTCTTCATGCATATTTTTCAGTTTCCCTTTTAATTAATATTGTGATTTTCATCAATTGTTCCATTGTTAAATGAATATCTCAATTCTAACACTAGAAAATATTGGTAAATGTCAAATTTAATTTACTTATGGATAGCAATATAAATCTGTGAAAGATACAAAACATGCAAGTCTTTTAATTAAAATGATTTTGTTAGTTGAACGTTTCTGATTTTCGATCTATAGTTTTGCTTGTTTTACGTGAAATATTTACATATTAGATAAAAAAAAAAACTAAGAAGGATTTTGCAGGGGTTCATCATTCATTTAATTTATCTAATCTAGTAATAAATGTTTTAAATCATCCATGTGGTTATTCTCATTTAAATCCGTATAATATCATAATTCTACGCTTAAAAATAATCTATATGATTTATTTATCCATTTAATTTTATAAGTTATGCATATATACAATTGTTTTTGATAAAACTGCATAAGCATCAAATAAAAAATACTAAATTATTTTATTTGTTTTACATGTTTTATATAGAATTTCAATGTCCAATTTAAAAAGCATATATGTCTTTATGTGTATATTTTTCTGAATCGAAAAATAATTTTTATTGTAATTTTCACTAATGTTTTGCTGTTAAATTATTTATGAAAATCTAACACGATATTAATGTTAGTCGTACTATAAATATGTAAATTATATCAAATAGTATGATTTGCTTTTAGACTAATAGTTTTTTCAGTTTTCAGTTTTCCATGTTATACATGCAATATATATTGGCAAAAACGATTGAAACCCAATATAAATGATTAGAGTTTGTTTGACTTACCGTTCATTTTACATTAAATATAGTAATACCGTCATTTAGTTAAATATAGTAAAAATATTATAAACACTTTCAAATTTGATGCAACTAGGTTATTTCAAACATCAAATAAAGTAAAATTATTTAAAATGATATGAAAACTTCAATGGTAAAATGATACAAACAAGATTTAATTGAAAGTTATACTTTAGATATATATATTCTATTTACAATGATGTTATTATAACTTATTCAAGAAATATTTACATATTAGATAAATAAATAAAACTAAGAAGGATTTTGCAGGGTTTTTCTGTTCACCATTCATTTAATTTATCAAATCTAGAAATAAATGATTTAAATTGTTCAAACTTAAACTACAAACTTCAAATCATCCATGTGGTTATTCTCATTTAAAGCAGTATAATATCATATTTTACGCTTAAAAATAATATATATGATTTATTTATCCATCTATACTATTAAAGCAGAATCCTATTGTCATAATTACCTTAGAGGCATGTTTCCTTCACTAACATTGCATGTTTCATTAAGGGCAATTAACTAATATTAATAAAAAATCTATATTGGATCATTATTTTTGGATCCAGCCCAAATCAAATCTCTCTTGGGCCATTTGGGCCTATTAAAAAATCAGATTCAATTCTCACTTTTTTTTTTCCTTTGGGCAATTGAGTCCAAGTTCAAATAACTTTTTTCAACTATTCTTAATTATTATTTTTTTCTTTTCTTAATATAATTTAAGCATTCATAAAAATAATTGAATTTTTTTATTGAAAATTATAAATCTTTATTAAAAGTATATAATTTTTTAATTAAAATATTAACCCCATAATAAAATTAATTTATCAGAGTTATACCAACTTAATTCATTAAAAAATAAAGTTTATTTTTTTAACACAAATAGTCATTTAAAATGAAATCGATAAATAAAGATAAAATTTTTAAATCTTTTATAAAATAAAACACAAATATAGGAAAATATGACATTTACTAAATATTTGTCAATTGAAAAAATAATAATAATAAACCCGCGCTTTGAAAGCGCGGATCAAAATCTAGTTTACTTTTATAAGTTATGCATATATACAATTTTGTTTTGATAAAACTGCATAAGCATCAAATAAAGAATTACTAAATGATTTTCTTTGTTTTACATGTTTTATATAGAATCAACGTCCAATTTAAAAAGCATATATGTCTTTATGCATATATTTTCTGAATCGAAAAATAAGTTTTAGTGTACTTTTCGCTAATATTTCACTATTAAATTATTTATGAAAATCTAACACAATATTGATGTTAGTCGTACTATCAATATGTAAATTACATCAAATAGTATGATTTTCTTTTAGATTAATAGTTTTTTCAGTTTTCAGTTTTCTATGTTTTACATGCAATATATATTGGCAAAGGCGATTGAAAACCAATATAAATGGTTAGAGTTTGTTTGACTTACCGTTCATTTTATATTAAATATAGTAATATTGTTCATTTAATATATTAAATATATTATAAATACTTTAAAAATGATATAAAAGCGTTTATGGAAAAATGATGCAACCAGGTTATTTCAAACATCAAATAAAGTAAAATTATTTAAAATGATATGAAAACCTCAATGGTAAAATGAGACAAACAGATTTAATTGAAAGTTATACTTTAGATATATATTCTATTTACAATGATGTTATTGTAACTTTTTCAAGAAAAAAGTCACTTTTGTTATTCAGAATTCAAATATTTCAATCCCATAATTCTACATAATACAAAATATATATGACTTAATTCTTTTTTTTTGTTTTACAAATGATATCTATATGTTATTATATACAGTAAAATTACTTTTTGATTAAATATAAAAGTTTCAATTGAACAACCTTTTCCATAAAAAGGTATTATATTTTTTAAAAAATATCTCCTTTTTAAACATGTCATTTTTAGTATAGATTTTCCCATGGACATTCTGATACCTGTTTAAATCTGGGTTGATTCTTTATGGTATCTGTTTTTGAATTTTGAAAAGTTCACATTTGGATATTATTAAAAATCGGATCGGACTCGAGTCGGGTATTGAAACCCTGATTTTTGGGTCGGTTTTGAGTTTGTTCTTCAGATGCAGATATTTTGCAAGCTCTAGATACCCATCTTATTCTTGACAAACAAAAAAAAATAAAATACCCATCTTATTATTCACAACTTAATTGATTGGTTAAAAGATAATCTGTTTTGTTTCTTTGCTAATCTGGGTTTACAAATTGCCATGTTTTGTTTTATTTAAAGTGTATCTACATTACTAATGTTTTTGTTGATCAAAATATGAATATCAGCGCGACAAACTCTCAATTTGGGTAAACAAGACCGAAGGCCATCCAAAACCTATTGTCAATGCTTTAGCCTATCTCCATGGTCCATCATTGCATGCATCGACTTCCAACAACCCACATGTCACATATGGAACCTCTTCCAACCATCTCGTGGAGCCGCCAAGCTTGTTAAGAGAACTATACCTTCGTGAACACATCAGCATCGCCCAACCGCCTCAGCCGCGACAACTGCAATGTTCCCCGCCACTATCCAATATGGAGAAAGTGATGATGACTGAAGCGATGGTAGGTGCTGTGACGGAGGTTATAATTCTGATTCAAACTGAAGAACCAATGTGGATTAAGTCGTCAATCGATAGTAGGCTCGTAATTGATCAAGAGAACTATGAGAAAAAGTTTACTAAAAATAGCCATTTTAAGATTTTAAGTGCTCGTATTGAGTCTTCCAAGGAAGTCGCGGTGATTCCATTGGATGCCAAAAACTTGGTGAACATGCTCTTAGATACGGTACGTTATCTAAACTAACCAAAAATGATATTCTTATTTTTTGGTTAAAATTATATTCTTATTTGTTCTATATTTAACTATTCAAAACCATTCTCGATGACTTAATTAAGAAAAGACTGTTTCCCCAAATCCTTTCTCATGTGACAAATTTTATGGGTCTCAACATTTATTTTTTCTTTAATCAAATAGTTAACTAAGTATATTTTACTTCTGTATTTATAGTAATCAACTAATTAATAATAACTATCTATATTTTTTTAGATTAATCTGTTTAACATCATATTTATTTCATGGTATTTAATATTTTGAATTCATTTATCATCGAAACTTCATTATGTTTTGACAAAATTTTTGCTATTTCTTTTGTTTTGTCCATATCTATATCTAATATTTTCTTGATTAATATTGTATTATTTACATTTTAATATTAATTTATCATTTATAACTTTACATATATACATTGTATATATATTTAAATTAATATAGATAAATGATGTAGATGTTTGCAGACGCCTATATATATTATTTTATCTTATTTTTTTACTAGTATAGTTTTTTCTCTTCTTTAAATTTTATGTATATGAAAGTTTTGGATATATTTTTGTTGGTATATTAATTATATTTTCATAAACGTTTTATAGTAAATTTTTACCTTGAACCTCTAAAATGCTAGACACGAAACTTGTAAAATCGTATATGCCATGATTATAAGAAAATCACGGAAAGTACTTATTTCATGAATTTAATTTCAGCTTTAAAAATACAAAATTATTGCAGGAGAAATGGGCGAATCTTTTCTCAACAATTGTGAACAAAGCTAAAACAATTCACGTGCTGGAATCCTCGAAATTGGTATGAATCTTATAACATTTTATAATTTTATGTTCAACTCTTAATATATGCATATAATAAGTACTCGGTGAACACACAATAAATGGGTTGATACATTAAATAGATGTACGAGCAACTGCACATACTGTCGCCATTGCTGCCACCAAGAGAGTTTATGATTCTAAGATGTTGCCAACAACTGGAGGAAGATCTCTGGGTGATTGCTGACGTTTCTTACCATCAAGTAGCCTTTGAGTTTGAGTTTGGGACTCCGGCTTGTTACAAACGTCCTTCCGGTTTTCTCATTCAAGCCATGCCCAATGGTCACTCTAAGGTCTCATTTCTTCTCCTATGTTTCTCTAATAGAATTTTTATATCATTTATGGATTTACTTATTATAAATAGTTTTTAAGGTAGCATCAAGCGAGGTTTTTACATTAAGAAAAAAAAAACTCCCAACATAGATGTTTTAGAAAAAATATTTGTTTCAAGAAGATAATTTTTTTTTGTTTTCTTAAATATTTGTAAATTGGAAATTTTTTTTTGTAAATTTAGGAAAATTATTTAAATTTATTAAATTAATATTGATTAAAAATTATTGAAAATTAATAATTACAGAAAACTGTATATTTATTATAGTGATTTAATGTGTTTTTTAGTATGTGAAATATTAAAAAATTTATCTTTTAGAAATGAAAGTAGTATTAGATCTTAGTCTATCATATCACTTCAACTTTGATTAATAGAATCTAGTGAAATTAGAAAGAAAATATATTTACTTATTTATTTACAAAAATTAGAATGTGTTGTTCATATATAACCTAAAAGCGATTTTTTCAGTTGCATGCATAATCAGAAATTAAAAATAGAATGTGATTTGATCAATTATTTTACAACATACCCCACTATTTTCATGGAAAACAAGAATAGTGAAAACATGTAAAACATTGCAATTATATTTTGGCAATACCATATATATAGAAACTAAAACTATGAGAAACAAAATGAGCAGGTGACGTGGATGGAGCACGTGGAAGTAAATGATAAAGTGCGGGCACATCGGATTTACAGAGACCTCTTATGCGGCGGCTTTGGCTACGGAGCTCGCCGTTGGACCGCTACTCTTGAGAGAATGTGTGAGAGGCTGTCTCTCTACTCTGTCCCTGACTTCCCGACGACTGACGACCCCGGAGGTACTTATATTATATATCAGAATTCCTTGCTATATAATATCAATCTGGCCAAATTAATATTTGTGATAGCCATTAGAGCAACTTTATTGAGAGTTTCTTGCTCATATGTTCTTAAAATATATGTATGTGTATATATATATATATTATATAGGCATATGTAATTGTGGGGTTCTAAGTTTTACGGAAAACCCAACCGAAAGTTTCGTAAAACTTAGAACCCCACAATTAGATACGCCTATATAATATATATATACATATACATGTATTTTAAGAACCTATGAGCAAAACATATACATATACATGTATTTTAAGAACTTATGAGCAAAACACCCCCTAATAAAATTACTCTTAGAGCTTGAAAAGAAAAAAACTTTAATATGCAACAGCGATGTTGACAAGTGATAGTTTTAGTAGCTAAAAAATCTTATATATATATATATATTTTAGTATTCTAAAAATTGGTATATACAACATCCAGTATATGATTAGATCATTTTAAAATGATTTTTTAGATCATCTTAAAATGATTTTTTTCAAAAAGTGGTGTACACGAAGTTTAAGCTTCCACTTAAACACTATTTTTTTATTGAGTGTCTAATTAATATTTCACAGCATCTTCAACAACTATTTATCCTTTGACTTTCTAAAGACTTTTGTATTCCAAAAGTTTTTTTATCTTTTTATTCTTTTTAAAGGTGAATAGTATATTTTCAAATATAAATGAACACTATTTAACCATTTAAACACTATTCATTTTTCATTTTAATTTCTACAGTTATGTCTTATAATTGCATGATAATTTTTTATATATCATATTTTAGTACTCATCGTTATAGTTTCTTACAACTATTTTAATTAAAAATCATTATTAACATTTTTATACTATTTATAGTTATATTTGATTACATATTATTATATTTTTTCAAAATAATTTATTTTAATATCTACCAAATAATATGTTTTATTGATTTTTGAAAGTTTAATGATTATATTATTGAGGACTAAAATATAATATATTAAAAATTTAAAGAAAATGTATAAAGTGTCACCGTTAGAGAACTACCTTTTTATCTTTTTATTTAAAGTGTGTCCCTCCCTCCTTTAAAATAAGGGAATTGTTGGAGATCTCTTTATTTTATCTCTCTTTTCTATGTAGTTGTGAAAACCATAAATGGAAGAAGGAGAGTCATGGATTTAGGAGAAAGAATGTTGAAGAATTTTGCATGGATACTAAATATGCCTGAAAAATCTGAGTTTTCGCAACAGTCTGCAACAAACAGCAGCGGAGTTAATATTTCGGTGCGTGTAAACAAAGAAGCCGGCCAACCGCCCGGTCTCATTGTCTGCGCTTGTTCATCTTTATGTCTCCCTCTTGCTCCTCTCCAAGTCTACAACTTCCTCAAAAATCTCGAGGTTCGCCACCAGGTAAAAAATATATCAAGCTTAATTGCACAAGCCCATCTCTAATCATCTTTTCTGAAAAAATTGAATACAAATGTAGTGATTTTCACATTGCTGCCAATTAACACGAAATCAAAAATTTTATGTAAAAAAGTGGGACGTTCTCTGCCATGCGAGTCCGGTCACTGAGGTCGCTCGCTTTGTCACTGGAGCAAACAATAAGAATTGTGTGAATATCCTCCAGGTATATTACTCATACTTTCTTATTGTCTTTAGAGGATATGCCCACTTTAAAATTAACATTTTCAATAGAGATGTTATATTAAAGTGCAAAAAAGCAATGGATAGTCATTCCAAAAAAACCAAGTCTTTTTCCTTGGCTTCTTGTTCTTGTTCCTTTCTTCTTCTTCTTCTTTCTTTGTTTCAAGCTTCTTCTTCTTCTTCTTCTTCATTCTTTTTCAATTAAAGGATACAATTCCAACAATGTGTCATTGCATTAACTAATGTCGGTTTATATGTATATATTAACTAGCCTTCAAGTGCAGCGGATAGTGGTGACTTGATGATAATACAAGACAGCTTCATAGATGCATTAGGAGGTATGGTGGTCTACGCTCCAGTGGACCTAAACACTGCACACGCTGCCGTTTCAGGCAATGTCAATCCTTCCGGCATTCCAATCCTCCCATCCGGTTTCGTCATCTCCCGTGACGGCCGTCCCTCCGCAACCGCTGAGCTAGGCGGTGGCCGTGACAATTGTAAGACGCTCCTGACGGTGGCTTTCCAGATCCTTGTCACTGGTCCGACTATCTCTGAAGAACTCCAAATGGATAAATGGACCACCACAGTCGATACCTTGATTAGCTCCACTATTACAAGGGTTAAAGCCATGCTTAACTGCCATGATGGACAGTGAGAGGGTTCTCAAACTATTTGGTTCTGTTTCTTTTATTTCAAATAATGCTTTGAGTGAGAAGACTATTCTCCGATATGATTCTCTAATGAATCAGACTCATATCTTTCATTCTTTTGGTTGGTTTACAAACTTATAATAATTTCTAAGGGAAGGCCCTTAGATGTTGCCGGTTTGGCTTGTTTGTTTATGATATTGTTCTAAGACTATCTAAGCTGTTATTGCTTTCAATTCTTTTTTTTCTCTTTAAAATTATTGCTTTCATTTCAAGTATTTACTCCTATAAAATGTTTCATTTAATAATGCAGTAGGAAATGTACAAATTTATCCCTTATATACTAAAGCACAAGTCACATGACCAATCAAATCATCAAATTCTACCACATAATTAGTGTTCACAAATATAAAAAAAAAAATCATTTAAAACAAAATGATGATTAGAAAAAAAATGTAACTACCCACTATCTTCTTTCTAATTCATCCACGATTTCTTTTCCATACTCATATCCTAATTTCTTGAACTTGACAAACAATTAACAACGAAACGCCCCATTGAAAACAGAATATGAGTGTCTATACTCCAATTTTAAAAACCGGAGTCAAAATAGCACAAAGCTTTCTTTCTAAAATTCATCCAAAACCACTTCGATATCACGATCTCTAAACCGTTTCGGCATCTTCTATTGTAACACTCACGCTGAACTTCACCTTTCCTAGCTCTCCCTAGACTCTCTTGGATCATTTATTCATCTACTTA
>NC_027753.1:19936550-19940695 GCF_000695525.1 Brassica oleracea var. oleracea | reverse complement strand
TCTAATGTATGATGTATTATTTTGATTTAAAAACTATAGCAGCATGCTTACATAGTAAGTATCACATATTTTCAAACTTACGTGTAAAATAATTTTGATTACTCAAATTATTTTACATTCTTAACTTTTGATTTACTTTCATAGAATGATGTTTATGTCTTACATGCTGTTTTTTTCTTTACTGTGATTGGATTTGTAAAACTGTTTTTAAACTTTGATTTGTAAAATTGTTTGTAGATTAAAATGTTGAATGAACTACTGGACTTTAGATGCTAAAGACAAATTGCTCATATTCATATACATGTTAAGAATTAGCGGAAAAAAAAGACTGGAAGGGCAAGACAGAAAGAAGTAATCAAGAAAGTTTCAAACCAATAATTGTATTGAAGTCTTTAAAAAGAATATTTGTATTGAACAATGTAATTTATATCAATATATAAGAAATTTAAACAGATCTAACTTAATTTTCATGTCTATGGTTAATTAACGATAATTGTGTTAATGTTTTTATGTTTACTTTTACTTTGTTTTTGCTAAGTTTTACACATGGGTTTACCACAAAATTTTTACACACGAAAACTATGTGTATATATGTAACTAAAATTTATTTGTAAGAAAGAATAATTTCCGTGCATAGCACGGCCGGGCATCACTAGTACATGATAAAATAGTAAACATGATAAATTAGTAAAAAATTTATTCTCGAGTTGGACCGATTCAATATATATAATACAAATTGAAAAGATAATAATTTTTAGTAAATTCTATGTAAATGTAATTTCTCATTAAAGACATAAATTAATAATTTTTATATAAAATTTTATATAAGTACAAATTGTTTTGTATTATTTATTTTATATTCACAATGGAATTCATCTCTATTTTTCTTATTTTATAAAAAGTATATTCTAAAATAAAAATAATCAAAGAAATAATATTTTATGAATTAGTAAATCTATAAATTAAAAAATATTATACTCCAACATTATTAATTTACTATGTTCTGTGATATTTCATCAGTTAACAATGAAGTGTAAATCTTACGTTTCTAAGTTGTACTAGGTATGTGTGTGCGAGGATTTTTCATATAAAATATTTTAAATTTTTACAATTAAGAAGATTAAAAATTAATTATTACATTTTCTGAAATATTTTTATGGTAAAATAATTTTCTAATTTCTAACAAAACTAGAAAACGTGAATGTTAGTTGTATTTGTAACTCATACCGACACAAATATTTCGAAGGGTTAATAAAAATTATAACATAGTTGTAGAGTGAAAAATGGTTGTTCTATTATTTGTTTGCTTTATAAATATATTTCCATATAAAATAGTAATTCTTTTGTTTATTTATTTGTCGTAGAGCCCGCCAGATTGCATCTTATTAGATAAAGAAGAATTTTACTCACTCCTGAAGCTGCCACATGGGATTCTAGGTCAGAAAGTCATTCAACTTGCTGCTGACATATGGATCTCTTAAAAATATCCCTCATTCAAGATTGAGGCGTAACATGAGTTCAAAAAGAGTTGTTTCATCTTCTTCCTTATCCATCCGCAGAGATACGGTTACAGATTAATCCTCTTCAATTCCTTCTTAAATACATACCCCATGATCTCTTACTCCACTGTTCTTGAAGGCATGCCGTTGTAATTTCCTAAAAGATGAAGATTTCATTAGCCAGCCTCAGTAAGTTTCCAAACCCTTAAGAAATATCTTCAATCCTTATGATGACTTCATATCTCTTGCAGAGAAAATTGATTACGCATTCCAAAGGTGAGGAAATCTAAACCTGATTTCATACTCCCGTGCTAACACCAATATTGATCCCGCCAAGAAGAGTTAGGTTAGCTTTTTACAATCCTTTTTTTTCATTATTCAGTAAACACTGATTGGATTAGTTGAAAATATTAGTTTCAGATTAGCATTGTTGATTATGCATACATCACTCACTTAAGTTAAATTGTGTCCAATGTAACAGGTCCTTCAAGCTTTGTGGAGATTGAAAGGGTACTTAAATATTTACAAGGGAAATAAGCGGCGCAGATTTCAGAAAACAGTGAGAAGAAGATTATAGGGGAGTAAGGATACGAAAAACCATTGTTACAGAGTGTGTATCGAAGAATCTACAGGCTTTCGGAATTTGAGAGACTTCGTATCAGCTTTGTTTGATTGTAAACTCAATGCAGGTTTCCAACTATAGTGACTGTTAGCCAACTCATAACTTAAAAGTGAATACATGTTGACCCAATCTCAGTGTTTTTAATATATTTTCAGATTGATGATTGTATCAGGAACATTAACAAGCCATGGATGAAAAAAATAAAACTTTCAGATTCATAGTGACACCAATAACTGATGTGCAAGCCACCCACCAAAAGCCTTTACTCTGCAAGAAGGTTTGCTTGCTTTTCTCCTATGTTACCATCCAGAAAACAGGTGGGAATAAGTTTAATTTTTAAATTTCTTAATGATATGTGAACTGTAATAGGTTTAGGTGTATGTGAATATTATTGGCTTCAAAATCTGGTATATGGATGTTAATTGATGCAAGCAACATGTTGCATATTGTCAGAGCAAAGCTTAAACTTACCAAGCAGAGGAGGAAGAGATGGCTCAGATGAAATGGTCATGAGTATGATCTAAAGACATGTGTAAACTTTTACATATTGAGTCACAACATTCTCGATTCTGATGAACAAACGTCTTATCTTATACTCATGTGACTGATATTACATAGGAAGATGATCCCATGGATCCATCTGTAGTTGGGGTGATGGTGTAAGTTGTTCTCTATGACACGAGTCATTGTCAATGCTGGTGACTGAAATATAGCAAATAGTTGCAGGTGGTCAAGAAGCTAACAATGGGCAGTTGTGGTCCAAGGGAATGTAGGAAACAGCAACCACAAATTACAAAGTTGTAACCTGGTAACGACTAAACCTTCCATGGTAGGCACGGTTAAGGAAGAGTCAGTGACAGCAAAGTAATACACACAGACGATGAGCGTGGAGAGGGAATGAGATGGATGAGAAGCTGTTGGATAATTTCAAGCTTGTGGACACTTAACATATTATTAGATGTTTAATATGTTAAGATAAACACAATAAGGAAACCTAGAAATAGGAAAAGGAAGTTTCTATTTAGGTTAGGTTTGTGTTTTCCATATCCCACATGTTAAAGGGAATTGTATTTCATATAAATATAGGTCTAATGGAGAGGTGTTCCATATGATCTAAGAGAAACATATTGAGAGCAGCTACAACTTAAGCTTAGATCGAGTCTCCAACCTGAGGTTCTGATACCAATTCAAATCTCTTAGAAACACAAAGAGTTATAAGAACAACTTTTCTTATATGTTTGTGAACAAGAGATCGCGTAAGCAAGATGGCGGACGTGACTAGGGCTCCACGCACGAAGGACTTTGGATCTACATCCATCCAATTTCCGATGTTGTCATCGATAAACTACACAGTTTGGTCGATGAGGATGAAGGTTCTATTTCGTATTCATGAAGTGTGGGACATGATCGAACCCGGTTCAGATGATCAAAAGAAGAACAATGTTACGAAGAAGAATCGTTCAAAGCTGATATGTTGGAGATGTGACAAGCCTGTCCCGAGAAGACAGAGAAGAATCAAGAAACCAACATAAATGATATAGAAGAGGCTGATGCACTGTATGTACACGAGGTGGTGTTTTTGAACGAAGATAAGGTGATTTCGAAGAATCTTGATATCGACAAAGGCAATGCAAGTGTCAATGCAAGTGTCTGGTATTTGGATAATGGAGCGAGCAATCACATGATACAGGGAACAAGGAGTTTTTTTCGAGTTTGAATCTCAACACCAAAGGGGAGGTGAAGTTTGGTGATGGATCGTGTGTTGACATTGTAGGAAAGGGTGTGGTTACCTTTGTGTGCAAGACTAGAGAGAAGAAGGCACTCAAAGACATATACTACATACCCGATCTGAAGCATAATATATTGAATCTTGGGCAAGCAACAGAGAGCGGATGTGAGGTTAACATGAAAGATGTCTACTTAATGCTCATAGATTCGCATGGAAGGTTGCTAGTTCGTGTGACAAGATCTCGAAACCGTCTCTACAAGACCCCTATGGAGATAAGCTACCCGAAATGTTTACA
>NC_027753.1:19933435-19936517 GCF_000695525.1 Brassica oleracea var. oleracea | reverse complement strand
GACATATAAGCTATGGAGTGATGAACAACATGGTAAGGAAGGAGATGGTCATAGGAATGTCGTGTGTAACACACGAAGAAAGCGTGTGTAACGCATGTCTCGCAGGGAAGCAGCAGACAGTCATTCCCGACCAAAGCCATGTTTTGTGAGACAAAGCCATTAGATTTATTGCATGGAGATTTGTGTGGACCAATCACACCACCAACGCCAGCAAATAATAAGTATGTCTTTGTCTTGATCGATGACTTCTCTAGGTATATGTGGGTTATGCTATTGAAGGACAAGAGTGAGGTATTCGATCGATTCAAAAGGTTTAAAGAGAGTGTAGAGAAGCAGACAAGGTCAACCATCAAAACCTTTCGCACCGATAGAGGAGGAGAGATTACCTCATCTGAGTTCAATCTATTCTGTGAAGAGAATGGAGTTAAAAGGCACCTAACCGCGCCTAACACACCACAACAAAACGGTGTTGTGGAGAGGAGAAACTGAACCTTGATGGGAATGACAAGAAGTATGTTGAAGGCAATAAAGATGCCGAACTACTTGTGGGGTGAAGCTGTACGACATTCAACTTACCTCATCAACAGAGTTCCTACAAAAGCCTTGAAGAATCAGACGCCATATGAGTGCCTTACATCGAAGAAACCAAATATCAAGCACTTGAGGATATTCGGTTGTGTAGCTCATGCGAAAATCACTGGTCCTTATCTGAAGAAGTTAGATGAGAGATCAAAGAGTATGGTCAATCTTGGAACTGAGTCGGGTTCCAAAGCCTACAGACTCTATGATCCAGACACAAGGAATGTGATGGTGAGTAGAGATGTGATTTTCGATGAGGAGAAAGCTTGGGACTGGGCGTCTACAACAATCCAAGCTGATTGTGAACCGAGCATGTTAAAAATTCCACATGAGGGTGACATAGAAGAAGGTAATGATCAAGGTGAGGATCATGAACAGGAAGCTATAAACCAAGATGAGGAAGAAGAAGAAGATGTGGATCCCAATGCAAACCAAGACGGTGGATGTCAACCGTTAGTGACTAGACAAGGCCGAACCATAACAAAACCAAGATATCTCGATGATAATCTGTTACTTGCAGATCAAGAAAGTGCAATGTTGTTGTTCACAGTGGATGGCGAGATATAAAACTATTTTGAAGCTGAACACGTACGAGAATGGGTTGAAGCGATGGTGGCCGAGTTGGAGTCTGTCACAAGAAACAAGACATGGGAGCTTGTGGATAGACCGGCTGGAGTGAAAACTATAGGGTTGAAGTGGATCTACAAGATTAAGAGAAAGGCGGATGGTACAGTGAGCAAGTATAAGGCGAGACTTGTGGCAAAAGGCTATGTACAAAGAGAAGGAATAGATTTCGATGAAGTGTTAGCACCAGTGGCAAGAATTAAAACTATTCGGCTCTTAATAGCCCTCGCAGCAACGAACAGTTGGGAGATACATCACCGCTTTCTTGAATGGAGATCTAAAGGAGTTAGTGTATGTAACTCAACCCGAAGGTTTCGAAAAGAAAGGAGAAGAGGATTGAGTGTATGTGTTACACAAGGCTTTGTATGGGTTACGCCAGGCACCCAGAGCATGGAATGTGAAACTCGATCAGGTTCTCAAGGAGATGAGATTTGAGAAGTTCACGAAGGAACCATCAGTGTACCACAAGACTGAAGGAGGAGACGTCTTGATCATAGCCATCTACGTTGATAATCTATTTGTGACAAGAACTTCACGTAAGGTGATTAGGCAATTCAAGGAGGAGATGTCTAAGAAGTTCGAGATGTCAGATCTAGGTAATACTATCTTGGCATAGAGGTGATTCAAGGAGCAGACAGGCATAGAGGTGATTCAATGAGCAGACGGAATCAGAATAAAACAAGAAAGGTATGCTCAAGGAATCCTATGTGACACGAAGATGGAAGCGTGTAACGCAACTCAAATTCCATTGGAGTCGAATTTGAAGATCTCAAAAGCTGAAGATGAACGAGAGATAGATGCTACCGAGTTCAGAAGAATCATAGGATGTTTGAGGTATCTGCTTCACACAAGACCCGACCTGTGTTACACAGTAGGTGTTCTTAGCCGATACATGCACAATCCGAGAGACTCTCACGAACAAGCCATCAAGCACATATTGAGGTATGTGAAAGGAACAACAAACTACGGTCTGTTCTTCAAGAGAGATAGGTCAAGGAGTGTCGTTGGTTATAGTGACAGCAGTCACAACATTGATCTCGATGACGGGAGGAGCATGTCAGGTCATGCATTCTACTACGGTTCATCACTGATCACTTGGACATCACAGAAGCAGCATACATTTGCATCGTCATCATGCGAAGCAGAGTTCATGGCAGCAACAGAAGCAGCGAAGCAAGCTATGTGGATCAGGGAATTGTTGAGTGAGATACTAAGCAAAGAAGGCGAGAAGGTCAAGCTTAGGATCGACAACAAATCAGTCATTGCTCTAACCAAGAATCCAGTTTTCCATGGAAGGAGTAAGCATGTACTCAAGAAGTATCACTTCATTCGTAAGTGTGTGGAGAACGGGCAGATCGAAGTGGAGCATGTGTCGGGTGTTGAGCAGAAGTCCAACATCCTTACCAAGCCATTAGCAAGGATTATGTTCAAGTAAATGAGGAGCTTAATCAGAGTTCAAGAAATTGATCTCCCTAATTCAATTTGGAATTAAGGGGGTGAATGTTGGATAATTCCAAGCTTTTGAAAATTTAACATATTATTAGATGTTTAATATGTTAAGATAAACACAATAAGGAAACCTAGAAATAGGAAAAAGAAGTTTCTATTTAGGTTAGGTTTGTGTTTTTCATATCCCACATGTTAAAGAGAATTGTCTTTCATATAAATATAGGTCTAATGGAGAGGTGTTCCATATGATCTAAGAGAAACATATTGAGAGCTTTAGTTTTGAGTAGTTTCTAAAGCTAATAAGAAAAGTTGTTCTTACAACTCTTTGTGTTTCTACGAGATTTGAGAAGCGAGGGACAACACAAGAGAAGCTGCGGAGATGCTGGAGAGTCATAAAAATGGAGGATAAGCGAGCAAAGAGTAGAAAGAG
>NC_027753.1:19927819-19933335 GCF_000695525.1 Brassica oleracea var. oleracea | reverse complement strand
ATATTGTTGTCCTGATGAATACTTCACAGTTTCAACAACACAATAAGCTCTTTCGCTGTGGGTCAAATATGGGCTCTCTATGATCCTTTAGGCTACTATGCTCGGATCAGGAAAATTCTGGAAACTCAGCTGAGTTTGGGAGTGAGATGGCTTGAATCAAAAGCAAACAAGAAGCCAGTTCCAATCGCTTGTGGAGAATTCAAGTACGGAGAAAAAAAACACAAGCAGCCACTTGATGTTTTCTCATGAGATGCCTCACGTCAGAACTGGCAAGAAGACCATCACCATAAACCCGAGGAAAGGTGAGACATGGGCCCTTTTCAGAGATTAGAAGCCGCAGTACGAGCGTCCATATAGATACGACTTTGTCAAAATCGAGTCTGAGCTGGAAAGTGATCATGGCATTTGAGTTGCTTATCTAGGGAGAGTGGAGGGATTCACTTCAGTGTACGAACATGCTGTGCAACATGATTACTTCAAAATGATGATACCGTCTGATGAGATGCTTAGGTTTTCGCATAGAGTTCCATCTTTCAAATTGACTGGAGATGAAAGAAAAGGTGTTCCTGCTGGCTCTTTTGAGCTTGACCCTGCTGCTATTCCTAAAGACTATCTTGAAGATTTGAAGGTTAAACAAGAGAGAGTGTAAAACCATAGTTTTGGTTTGAGTTCACTGCAAGTTTCATGTGTCTTTTTTTAGTATGTTGAAGATGCACAAGGAACTATGATCTGTGGCATTTATGTTTAGTTTGTTTTGGTGAAACATGAAGCTTTTTGTATTTGATCTAACAACAGGTTACAATGTGTGTGATGAGTTTTCATTACAAGAAATGAGAGGAATCAGTTCACAATTTAATAGTTTACTATATCAGGTTCAACTTGACAGATTATCTATCGTACCATGATAGCCAGTTTAATATTTTAGTTTGTCTTTTAATGGGAAACACTTCTTATGTAAGGCCTACAACAATTTTGAAGATATTAAATCAGAAATCATTATTTCTCATAGTCGGCAAAACCAACATTCTTATAATTTCTCAATAGGAACAAAAAAGTAAGGTTGGGTTATTAAGCTTTACACTTACGATTTAAAAAAACAAGAGGAAAGTTTAAACTAATCCTCAAGACCAAACAAAGGCTGGGAAAAGAGATTTCTATTCTTCTTCTTTTTTTTTGCAACAAAGAGATCTCTATTTTAAACGCATTTCCTAGGATTATTTGACGGATCGACATCGTCTTCACAGAGCCTATACCAAATAAACATGCGGAAGCTCAAACCACCAGAGAGATGTCATGTCAATGACATGGAGAACAACTACAACCTTTGCTTTTAGTTCAAGCAAATCAAAAAATTTATGACCATTCTTTGATACTATGTTAAGGGCTCGAGATTTAAATGCAACAACAACACACATTAAGGTTTCTGTTATACTTAGCACATTATAGTTGTCACTTATGTTTCTTGATTTGTCTCATTACTATAGTATAACAAAAAATCAACCTTCATGCATTCTACGTACCTTGCCGAAGATAACTGACGCAACTTTTAACAAAAAAAAAATATTTGGATTGATAGGTATTTTAGATGTTTCAGAACCAATTTAATGTTTTCATACTATTCGTTTATGTTAATATACTACATAACTACTAAATTGCAATGTACGTCTAATACTTGCTTGCTTGACTGGTGTAAACAAGACCGAGCAATAAAAATTATCTAAGTCATTTTCATAACATAAAAAAAATTTGAATGACAGACTTTGTAAACATAAACAAATACACCGAGTGTTTACAAATTAAGGTAACCAGTTGTTTTTTTCTGTAAACATAGGGCATGAATGGTTTCTCTGGTACCATCCGCAAATGCAGCTTTTGTGGTTGGTAGCGGTTGTTGGAATTTTGCAAAAATCGCTCAAACTGCTCTAAACCGCTTCAAATCGCTCTAAGCCTCTTAAATTCAAAAGATAGTTCCAGTTAACGTTTGCGGCTGCGGACGGTTGCGGGAGGGTAAATGTTTTTATAAAAAACAATATAAATACAAAAAAAATATATTTTAATTGAAACAATAGAAATACTAAAATATATCTATTATATTTTAATTTATATTATAAATTTTTAAAATAAAAATATTTTCTATAATTTTTAAAATTTAAAAATATAATTTTAAAAATTAAAAATATAATTTTTAAAAATTTAAAAATATAATTTTTATATTTATTATAATATTATGATGTTTAGTATTTTTATAATTATATAAAATGTAAATATTTTTAATTTATTATCTAACCGATGTTGTATTTGGTGGTTAACTAATCATAAGTATCCCGCAAATACACCAATTTATAACCGCAGTACAATTCGTACAAATATCCTAAAACTGCTTAAAACCGCAACTATCCGCATCCGCAAACTCCCGCAACCGCAACCGCAACCGTCGCGGTAACACCGGTCAGGCCCTTAATCAACCTCACCATTTCTTGAATTCACTCACACTATAATAAGTTACTCCCTCAATTGGTCCAACAACAATCATGTGATCATAAACAACAATTTCGAAAACTAAAAACATTCAGACAATCAATACATCCAAATGTAAATCTAGCCAACAAATAAAAAATTGTTACAAAAAAAACTATATCTCAAACAAAGAAAGGCCAAAAAACAACAACGATGGTTGATAATATCAATTATTAACATTTTACAAAACAACTATAATAACTATGACAAAAAAAATCTCTAAATAAAAACCTCATTCTCCACTATTTTATAAATCACCCCCCCCCCCAAAAAAAAGGATATAATGGTATTGGAAAACTCGATCTTATCCTTTTATGATTGAATCCGATTGATTTATGTATATAAAAACTTAAAATGCAAAAAAGAAAAATATTAAGATTTCAATCATTTTTAGTTATATAATTGAAATTTAGTGTAGACAACATAATTATACTCACACCCAACTTAACATAAAAGAAAATATACATAAAATTCTATTTTTTATAAATAAATTATAAGGTTTTAAAATTATAACCAATCAATTTAGCAACAATACTATACATAAATTTAGTCTCCCGGTGGAACTTAAAGTCAACAATCGTGAATTTTAAAAAATCCCTTCTTTTTAAAAAATCCAAAAATGATAAAATCTAATACACACAACTGACATATAATATTTCGTATCATCTATCGAGAATTATATGTATTAAGAAAAAATCAAATAGTGTTATCTTTTTATTACATAATATTTTTTATTAAAAATATAATGAAACTATTAAAATCAAAGTTTACATTATAAATTAGTTTATATGGAATATTTTACTGTGAATTTTTTTCGTACGTTTTTTGTGATCATTTGTATTTTGTTAAAAATATTTAATCAGAAATCACACAATTTCAATGGACATTTAACCGTTTTCGGAATAGTAAAATATAAGCAAGAAGAAATATAAATCAATAATTTACAGTATAATATAAGCATAAATAAATAATATATATAGTATAGTTTTAACCCAACAAAGCATTTGACTAATTGTCACTTATATATCAAGTTTTATAATAGAAATTTACTCTAACTATTCTAATTATTTTTTATTTATAATCCCGCCCGTATGGCGGGCCGGCCCTAGTTTACTATATAGAAGTTAATTTTTGATTAATGTATGGGTATTCTAGATTTATGTAATGACCCAAACTAATCTAAGTGGAAGTACAACATACGGAAAGACTCTTTCTTCGGATATCTAAATAAGCCTAAAACTTGGCCTCATATCCACGTTACCATAAGGTATAGTGAAATGGATGCCTTCAAATTTGGATTACTTAGTAATCAAAGTCAGGTTACCACTAGACTACTACCTTATGGTTTACTATATAAAATTATATTATATTTTGGGTGAAAAAGCCAAGATCAGGAAAGCTTGAATATAGATTACAAAAGTCTACTATTTACTTTCTAAATTTACTTTTAAAAGAAACTAGAGATTGATCCGCGCACCCGTACAGATATTGGTTTTTACATTTTATAGTTTGATATTTATTTTTTATATTTAGTATTATATATTTTAGATGTGTCGTAATATAACTAATTGTATTAAATAAACCTCGACTGAATCGGGTATGATTATTTTTGATACAAATATCTGAATATGTTTCATATATATTTGTTATTTAGATATTCTTAGGTTCATATATATTAGAACCGAGCTCATCCAGACCTAGAAAGACTCAACTCAAAACTCACACATAAATTTATAATATTCAAGCGGGGACTAATTTCTAAACAAACAAAAAACGATATCCGAAAGGATTATTTCTATGTGTTTGTCTAAATTAAGTGAAATAAAAAAAGTTTTTTATTTAGTAAAATAATTATATGAAGTGAAAAATTAAGTGACAATAAATGTAATTTATTTTTATTATTTTAATTTAAGCTATTATTTTATTTACGAAAACATGTCTTTGAATTATGTTTTTGGCTACGTAATTTTCCACCAATTAAAACTAAAAAAAAAAATTTAGTAAAACAAACTAAACTGAACGTTTAAGCGTATGCAAAACCTAGTTATCTTATATTTTTTTATTTTATAATTGGCATAAAGTTAATGTTGATTAACTAATGAATAAAAATCAGCAATATCATTATTATGGTAATATAATTAATGATGTGATGTATTGTTAAAGTAATATAATAATGAAATTGTTAAACTGAGCAAATATGAAAAGACAATTAAGGTAATTATACTAATAAAATTAAAAATGCTAAAGCGAGTTTCTAGTAAATTACCTTGTTTCCACTCCATCGAGTGATTTTCTCACATAGAAGATCAGTTTCTGATCTCCTCTATCTTCTCGTATTAGAGCACCACTAAAAGCGGTGTTGGATACATCACTGTAGAGATAGAGGGTTTCACCTTCCTATGGTTTCGCAAGTATCTGTGGGATGGAAAGGTATTCTTTCAGTTTTGCGAGAGCTTACTTAAATTTTTCATCTCATTCGAAATTAATTATTCTTGCCTCTGAGTTAATGGTAGAAAGTTAAGCACTTTTTGGTAGAGCGCGTGATGAATCTGTTAACCGCGCACTACAAGAAAACGTGTCCATAACAACGAATATTTACGACGAAAATATTTCGTCGTAAATTTACATGGTGTTTACAACGTAGTTACGAGGAATCCAACTTTCGTCGTAAACGCCATGTAAATTTACGACGAATAGTTTTCGTCGTAAAATCCATGTAAGTTTACGACGAATGTACGTGGAACGAAAAATACGTCGTAATCATTACATCGACATTACAACGAAACATGTTACCGTTATATTTAGGTGAAAACGTATATTCAATGTGCTTTAGCTTACCTAATTTCGTCGTAAAGTCGTTGTAAATATTATGTTAAAACCATGTAAAATCCATGTAAAATATTCCTTGTAAAATCGTTGTTATATTTCAACTACCCAACTCGAAAATTTCTCTATATATATGTCATTTCCCACAACTCTCTTCCTCACAACACACAAAC
>NC_027753.1:19923998-19925707 GCF_000695525.1 Brassica oleracea var. oleracea | reverse complement strand
TAGAAGATATGATGATGGTGGAGTACCGACATCATATCCAATTGATGGTGTTCCTGACATTTTCTGCGAAATTGCACGGTTTGGTGGTAAAACGAAAGAAGTATGGTGGTCATGTGAAGAGGATAAACATAGTGCCCACACTTATATTCTGTACTTATATTCTGCTCAACTGACCCGTTACTTTGAAAGGTAAATATTTTTGTGAATGTTAATTATATGAATTGAAGTTAATTATGTATGACTTGATTATTTGTTTAATTTGCAGCATGTTTGTATCTCAAGTTGAAGAAGCAATACCAGGAATATCTGCAACTGATGTGGACACACGTAAAGATAAGCACTTTGTCAAGTGGTTAAAATCACAGGTACGTAATATATCTCATACATTGATTAATTAAGTAAGTGTTTTGATACTTCAATATTAATTAAGAATATCTGCTTTTTGCAGGTTGATTATGACGATCCTTATTATCCTGTATGGTTTCACTAATTGGTTCAAGGTCCAGTTGCAAAGGTCCCCACATCACCTATGTATTTCACACGAGGATTTACCTTTCACACATACGAGTATGGGAGACATCAGGCAACGAGTAACTACTGAATATGTGTGAAAGGTGAAACAGACTTTACGGGATCTTGCAAGAGATTATTGAAGTTGAATTTCCGGGGTTATTGAAGCTAAAATGCGTCCTCTTCAAATGTGAATGGTTCGATCTTGTTGTGAACCGAGGGATTCGGTATAACAAATTTGGTGTTGTGGATGTCAATTTTGAAAGAAGACACAACAAATTTGAGCCTTTCATTTTAGCTTCACAAGCCGAGCAAGTTAGCTTCGTTCCTTATCCTCGGCTTCGAACTTCCGGGATAAACTGGTTAGCTGCTATCAAAATTACACCTCGTGGACGCATTGTCGCTGGAGAAGAACCGCCCTTGCAAGAAGAAGACGCTATCAATGAAGTTGAGGTACCAGAACAACCAACTGATGAAATCCTTTTGATCGACCCGCAAAAGTTTCAATATGAAGATATTCCTGAAGATACGACAGATGAAGCACGTGAAAACGAGTTCGAGAGAAGCGACGATGATGATTGTAATGATAGTGATGAGAACGAAAACGATTTAGAGTGATGTAATATTGATGAGAACGAAAACGATTTAGAGTAATGTAATATATGTCTCTGATGTTGTATTTCTCTATTGTAACGTATGTTTAAAGAAATATTGTTTTTTTACCATCCTAATGTATGTGTAACAAATGTTGTTTTATATAATATGTATTTCTTTAGTTTTTAAAAAATTATCTGGAGTTTTAGGGTTTTAGAGTTTAAGTTGGAGAAAGAGCACAAAGTAGTAGAGACGAGATATGATGTTAGATGATATGTGACTTTGGGGTATAGGGATTTCATTCTCGGTGTTTAGGGTTAAGCGTTGTAATTTCGTCGTAAATGGAAAAACGCGGGCCTGGTAACTTCGTCGTAAACGTGGGCCTGGTAAATTCGTCGTAAACCGACGTTTCGACGTAATTTCGTCGTAAATCGAATAACGCGGGTCTGGTAACTTCGTCGTAAATGAAAAAACGTGGGCCTGGTAACTTCATCGTAATATTACGTCGCGTTTACGACGAATTCTTTTCTATATATTGAGACGCAGAGACGAGGCTGTCTCGTTCATTCCTCCCAAACTCCTCTCCTCTCCCTCTAAGGTACATT
>NC_027753.1:19919673-19922018 GCF_000695525.1 Brassica oleracea var. oleracea | reverse complement strand
AATCGAAATGTTTACGAGTGATTTACAACGAAAGTATTTACAGTGCTTTATATCGAAATAATTACGTGGGCTTTACGACGAATCATTTCCATGCGCTTTACGAGGAATATATTTCGTCGTAAACGTAACGAGTCGTTTACGACGAAACCTCTGTTACGACGGACGTTTAACAACCAAACGTCTTTCGACGTTAATTCGTCGTAACACCCCGTTTACGACGAATTTACAACGAATACTGCCCTAGTAAAAAATATGTTTTCTTGTAGTGGCGGCTGTCCGTCATTTCAGGCGTTGTACTTCTCGTTTTGTTTTAGGCAAGCTCATGTTTATTATCACAGCTATTTGCTTCGGTTTTTCTTCTGGTCCTCATTGTATTACCAAATATCCCAAGAATTTGCCTGAAGTGACTGCAAAATTGCACTTCGTCGGATTTAACATCATCGTGCACTTGTTTATAACAACAAAAATTCCTTTAGGTGGCCGACGTGATCATCTTCTTGTAAGGATTTGACCAACATATCATTGATGTAAACCTCCATTGTTGGCCCCAACTGCTCCAAGAACATCTTGTTGACGAGACGCTGATAGGTTTCGCCCACATTCTTTATCCCGAACAGCATTATCTTATAACAGTACAATCAGTATATGTTACAAAAACAGTTTTCCCTCCGTCCTCGGGATACATGAATATCTGATTATATCCCAAAGAAACATTCATGAATAATAAAAGATTATTCCGTTTTGTTGCTTCCACCAACCAATCGATGCGGGGAAGATAAAGATTATCTTTGAGGTATGTTTTGTTAAAGTCTGTGAAATCCATGCAGACTCTCCATTTTTTTTTCTTTTTTTTTACCACCATTAAGTTTGTGATTCAGTCTGGATATTTTACTTCAATGATTGATCATTTATATCTTCAAATAAGAGATCAATTGCAATACCTAGATATCAAATCAACAAAGACTATGATTTCATAATTGACTTTAGTTTTCTAATTAAGCTAGACAATGATGGTGAAAACCAGTACACATATATGAGAATTGATTTGATTGTAAGTTAAATGAGAGGAGCTAGACTTAGGAGTACTCGAATGTGCAATAGAAATGCAAACTAATAGATTATCATGGATTTATTGAAGTGACTGAGTGAGACTTGGTGCCACATATGACTGAGTGAATCTCAAGTTAACAACACTTTAGGCATTAAAAAAGACACATGTATTTGATGAGTGAATTACCTAGTAGGACATATTTTTCCTTTTTTTTAACATGGTAGGACACATCCCGCTGGAGGGACACTTTCCTTCGAAGGAGAGAGTTTTTGTGGACACTTTTCCCCTCCAGAAATCAAATCACGTGTTGGGACTCCCTAGACAACTAACTACAATTGAAAGTTGGTTTATGGGAAGGTGGAAATAATTGTGGCCACGTGATTGAAATTTAAAATGAAAATCTAACGGCTGGATGATGTAGAGCAGATATGAGTTTACGGATTTATGGGCTTTTGTTTCTGGCCATTTGATTGAAAAGGAAAATAAGATCTAAAGGTTATGATTTTTTTCAACATACTTATTTTTTTATTATCTCATATTATAATATATAAAATCAATGTATAATATATATAAAGATATATTTATTTTAATATATCCCCTAGACTATATTTGCGAAGTGATTTTACCACATGTCCTTTCTACAATCAATTTCACAAAACAAATATGACATGACTACTGAAATTAATAACATGTCTTATAGCTTAATATGACGTAGAAAATTGCATTTAATGTTAATTTATATTTTTGGTAAACTTTTTAAAATATAGTAATAACTTATATATTACATTTAATGTCAATTTATATTTTTGGAAATCTTTTTAGAATATGGAAATAATTCATAAATCATCATTAAAATAAATATATGCAAATATGGCATTATAAATTTCGACATATAATTTAATTATATATTTTTAAATTATAAAATATTATTACTAAAATTTTCAAAAATGTATACAATTTGTTTAGAAAATTATAAAAATTTAATCGTAAAATCACTACAAGAAAACATAATCTTAACGAGGGCGGTTTTCCTCGTTATTTCGTCGTAAAAGAGGCTTTACGACGAATTAGCGAGGAAACGCGTTTGCTCGTTACACGTCTGTCGTAACACATATTTCCTCGCTAATTCGTCGTAACTTAGCGAGGAATATATTTCGTCGTAAAGACGAAGTAAGGCGATTCGTCGTAAAGACCACGTCAATATTCCACGTAAGGACGTCGCTATAATTCCTCGTAAATACCTCGAAAATAGTTCCTCGTAATCTACACGTAAATACCTTGAAAGAGTTTCCTC
>NC_027753.1:19893341-19919028 GCF_000695525.1 Brassica oleracea var. oleracea | reverse complement strand
CCTACGTGGTATTTACGACGATTTCATCCTACGTGGTTTTTACGACGAATTCATCCTACGTGGTATTTACGACGATTTCATCCTACGTGGTTTTTACGACGAATTCATCCTACGTGGTATTTACGACGATTTCATCCTACGTGGTTTTTACGACGAATTCATCCTACGTGGTATTTACGACGATTTCATCCTACGTGGTTTTTACGACGAATTCATCCTACGTGGTATTTACGACGATTTCATCCTACGTGGTTTTTACGACGAATTCATCCTACGTGGTATTTACGACGATTTCATCCTACGTGGTTTTTACGACGAATTCATCCTACGTGGTATTTACGACGATTTCATCCTACGTGGTTTTTACGACGAATTCATCGTACTTGGTATTTACGACGATTTTGTCCTACGTGGAATTAACGAGTCCCGCGTTCTTTTTTTTTATATTTCGTCGTTATTTCCTCGTTGACCTACGAGTCCTTTACGACGATTTTTTGTTTGTGGAATTAACGAGTGTTATGTTTAAATCCCTAGAATCCGAAACCCCCAAACCCCATATTCCTTATTTTCTACTTCATATATTCCAAACCTCATCTTTATTTCTATTCCAAACCACAATTCCCACATTTGCTTATTCATAAAACAAACTCCCAGCATTCCCTTATTCATAAAACAAACCTCACATTATCTTATTCATAAAACAAACTCCCTCATCTTATTCATAAAACAAATACATCAATCGGATACATCGACATTCTCGTCATCACTAGAAACATCATCATTTTCATTAAACTCGTCTTCAACAGCTTCGTCTGTGGCATCATCGGTAAGATCTTCGTACTCGTGATTATGCGGATCAATGAGAAGGATGTCATCAATTTCTTGTTCAGGTTCCTCGACTTCATTTATCTGTTCTTCTTGCAATGGTGGTTCTTCTCCACTGATGATTCGTCCTCGAGGTGTAACTTTGATCACTGCTAACCAATTTATACCTGAATCTCTCATCCGAGGGTATGGAAGGAAGCTAACTTGGTCTGCTTGTGAAGCTAAGATGAAAGGCTCGAATTTGTTGTACCTTCTTCCACCGTTGACATCAACTACACCGAATTTGTTAGACCGAACACCTCTGTTGACGACGGGGTCGAACCATTCACATTTGAAGAGGACGCATTTCAGCTTCAGTATCCCTGGAAATTCGACTTCAATAATCTCCGTCAAGATCCCGTAGAAATCTGTTTCCCCTTTCACACATATTCCATAGTTACTGGTCGCCCGCTGTCTACCATAGTCATATGTATGAAAAGTATAGTCTCGTGTGAAATACATCTGTGATGTGGTGACCTTTACAAGTGGAGATTGAATTACTTCGTGTAACCACTTAGGATAATCTGCATCGTCGTCGTCATAATCAACCTGCAAAAATAAAGAGAATGTTAATGAAATACAGATAATGTATGAAATTTTTTTTAGTTAATACCTGATTCCGCAACCACTTAATGAAGTGTTGATCTTTCCTTTTGTCTACGTCACTTGTGGATATACCAGGAAATGTTTCTTCGACTTGAGAAACAAATAGGCTGTAAAATCACATTTTATAGGAATGAATCTCTCGCAATTATACAATTAATTATACTTATATGTGTTTCGAAGTGTCAATATATGTTACCTTTCAAAATAACGCATCAATGGATCTTCGCAATTGAGTAGAATATAGGTGTGTGCACTATGAGCGTCTTGTTCACTCGACCACCAAACCTCTTTAGACTTTCCACCGAGTCGCCCAATCTGGCTAAAGATGTCTGGAACACCAGCAACTGCATATGTTGGCGCAACACCACCATCATCATATCTTCTTGGAGCTCTTCTCCGTGTACGTACTTTTGACGCAAAGTAGTACGATGTGAAGTGAGAAACTTCTTCCGTCAAACTTCCAGCAATTATAGAACCTTCAACTTTGGCGAGGTTCTTTGCTTTTCCCTTCAAATATTTCATGGCTCGCTCATACTGATACATCCATCCGTAATGTACAGGTGCACGAAGCAATGCCTCATATGGGAGGTGGACAGCTAGATGCTCCATGACGTCAAAAAATCCGGGAGGAAATATCTTCTCCAAGTTGCACAATAAGATGGGAATGTTCTCCTGAAGCTGTTCCACGACTTCTTCTTTAAGAGTGTGTGCGCTCAGATCCCTGAAAAATGTTCCAATGCCTTTTATATTCGAAAAAAAATTAAACACATTGTTAGTCATATATTATTTTGTAAATTATTGTGATATAATACACTACGTACCTGCAAGTGCTTCATGTACGTTTGTTGGAAGTAGCTCCGCAAATGCAAAGGGCAGTAGTCGTTGCATAAATACATGACAATCATGACTCTTCATCCCGGAGAACTTTTGACCCTTTTCAACACATCTAGAGAGATTCGAAACATACCCATCGGGGAACTTCACTTCTGATGCCACCCAGTTGAACAACACCGACTTTTTTTCTGAAGATAATCTGAATATCGGAACGGGAACTTGTCCATTGCTTTTAATATGTAACTCGCTTCTTGAGCAAATATCCGGCAAGTCCAACCTCGATTTTATGTTGTCTTTTGTCTTCCCTGGGACATTCAATATTGTATTCATGATGTTCTCAAAGAAATTCTTCTCTATATGCATCACATCGAGGTTGTGGCGCAGAAGAAGATCCTTCCAATATGGCAACTCCCAAAATATACTCTTCTTGTGCCAGTTGTGATGAACACCGTAAGAATCTGGCATATTACGAGGGACATGCCAATTACCACCCCAACGAACTGTTTCGTTAGCTCCGTAGTAGTCGATTTGCGCTTCAATTTGTTCTCCAGTTAGATATGGAGGAGGAGTGTCTCTCACAACCCTTTTGTGCCTAAACAAATTCTTGTTTCTTCGGTAAGGATGGCCAATGTGAAGAAATCGACGGTGACAATCAAACCAACTTGTCTTCCTACCATTCTTCAGTTGAAACGCATCTGTCGTTCCATTACAATATGGACAAGCTAATCTCCCATGTGTAGTCCATCCAGACAACATCCCATAGGCAGGGAAATCACTTATGGTCCACAAAAGCATCGCTCGCATCGTAAAATTCGTCTTCGTTGAACAGTCATACGTCCTCACCCCTGTTGACCACAAATCCTTCAACTCTTTTATCAGTGGTTGTAGGAAAACATCCAGGGACCTTTTTGGATGGTTCGGACCAGGTATTAATATGGTCAAGAATAGTAACTCCCGTTGCATGCACATCTCCGGTGGCAGGTTGTATGGAGTAAGAAAGACTGGCCACAATGAATATTGTCTCCCTGACATTCCGAACGGACTAAATCCATCTGTGCATAATCCGAGATACACATTCCGGATATTGCTAGCGAAATCTGGATGTACTTTGTTGAAATGTTTCCAGGCTCTTGCATCTGATGGATGAGTCATCTCACCATCCGTCTGAGTATGCTCGGCATGCCATCTCATCTTTCCAGCAGTGTGCTCTGATTGATACAATCTTTTCAATCTGTCTGTAATTGGTAGGTACCACATCCTTTGGTACGGTACCCTATTACGTCCTCGTCCTTGCGGCTTGAATCGTGGCTTCTTGCAGAATCGACATTCTTCTAGCTTCTCATCATCTCCCCAATAGATCATGCAGTTGTCGATGCAAACATCTATCATCTCCGAAGGCAACCCAAGACTATAAACCAGTTTCTGAATCTCATAATAAGAATCAGCAGACACATTGTCTTCCGGCAAGTACTCTTTAAACAAGTCCGCCCATTCGTTCATGCAACTTTCATGTAGATTGTGATCAGTTTTAATATTCATCATTCTAGCAGCTAACGACAATTTAGAGAGACCTTCTCTACAACCACTGTAAAGTGGTTGATTCGCCGCGTTTAACATTTCGTAAAACTTTTTTGCATCTATATTAGGTTCTTCATCTTCATCATGAGCTACGAATGCATCAGCTACCATATCATGAACCCTATCATAATCTACCATCTCCTCTTGCTGGTAACTATGTTCATTATGCAAATGATGATCAACCGGTTCTTTTTCCTGAAAATTGCTATTACTACTACTAGCTTCATTCTGATCATAATTAAAACCTTCTCCATGTTGAAACCAGATATAGTAATTTGCCGTGAAACCTCTATTTATTAAATGCTTCCAAACATTTTCACGGTTTGCCAGTTTCGAATTGTTGCATTTCCGACAAGGACAGAACATCTTACCACTTTCTTGGGCGAGCGGTGTTGAATCTGCTTGATGCATAAATGTCTCCAGACCCGCAAGGTATTCTTTCGTCACTCTCCCGTTAGCATCTCTATGCATATACATCCACTTCCGCAACTCGTAAATAGTCCCGGAGCCAGCCATTTTTTTTCTTTCACGTTTTTTGTTGTTGGTGTGTTTAAAATGATGTTCAAACATCCATATTTATAGGAAAATTCGAATCTGGTAGTTGTAATTTTGCTATGAATTTACGACGAAAATTAATTAGGTGGGCAAAAAAAACGTGTAACACCTATGAAGTTGGTGGATTCAAAAATTTCCTCGCTAAATACACGTAAACTATTCCCTCGTAAATACCACGCAAAGTTTACGTCGTATTTACGAGGAAATAGTTTTTCCTCGTAAAATACTCGTAAAATTACATCCACTTTACGACGAAACAGTTTTGTCGTTACGTTACGAGGAAATAACGATGACTTTAGTTTTTCACGTAAATTCGTCGTAAACTCGACGCAAATTTACGAGGATTGTTTTTCCTCGTTAATTTTCGTCGTTAAGCATGTGTTTTCTTGTAGTGAATCATTATTTTCTTATATATCTACAAATTTTATAAATATTGTTTAATTTTAATTTTTGGTAATTATGAAACTTTTAAAATTTTATTTAATATATTTAATTAAAATAAATAGATAGAAAAATCTATCTAAGATTATAATTTCAAATATATACATGCATATTCTTAAATATAATTTTTATGTTTAATTAAACTAAATTTATATTAAAATATTGATACGAAAAAAAAATTTAAAATATTAATAAAATTTTATTTTAAAATATAATTATATTTATCTGTTAAAAAATATTTTAAATTTTTTTACTGCAGGAAGACACCTAGTTAAAATTGAATTAAGTGGACAAACTTCCATGAACATATATTGTGGATGTGGATGGTATAATTTTTTTTTAAAAGAGTTGTAGACGTCGTTATTACAAAAATTGAGTTATGGATGATGTGTATCAAAGAACAGCCACATAAAAAATTTGAGTGCATTACACATTTGTGAACACATTTGTAGATGAAAATGTTATGAACAAAATAAATTGTCGACACATCTTGTGGATAGGGGAAAAAGGATTCGTAAGTAATCAGCAAAACATTGCAGAGAAAGGTTTGAGGTTGTTGTCGATATTCTTCGACAAGCTATGAAGGAAGAAGGAGAGAGTTTCAAAATTAGGGTTAGGGAATTTGGGAAAGTAAAAAATAGATCTGAGATTTGAAATCGGAATTGGAGAGAGAATTGATTTTCGAATTTCTCATACAAATTATTTTATTGCTTAGTTAGAGTTTGGAAAATGATCGGCTAGTTAGAAGAAAGTGTAATTGAGTCTTGTTGAAAGGCATGATAGACATTGCACATCAATAAAGTGTGTTTCCAGCCACATGTGTCTATATGTGCAATTCATAAGTGAAAAAGTGTCCTAAAGTATAAAAAATTTGTATTTGATTCTCTTGCTTGCAACCAATTCCCAATCCAAAAAATGGTCCAACCAGACACGTAATTGACCAGCCTGATATTGCAAAGAAGGCTAGGCTTTGGGATTTTAAACAGCATTTACCAAATCACTGAACTATCACGCCCTATTAAAAAAACTAATTCAAGCATAATTTAAAAAATCTTTATGAATATGTCGACGATGTAAAAAATTAAAGTAAATAATGCTGATTATGTTTATATAATTGTGCTTCTTGCAAAAAAATAAAATGAAATAAACTAATAGCCATTTACTTAATTTAATAAATGTTCTAGGCCATTTTGTAAAGTTGACCTTTTCAAGGCCATTTTGTAAAGTTGACCTTTTCACACTGGAATTTTGATTGAACTTGGAATAATACATTAAAGAAATATATTTTTGAAATATTTTTAGAGCATCTCCAAAAAAAAACTCTCTATTATATAGTTTGCAAACTCTATATTTGAAGTTTCAAAGTGTTATTTTCCAAAAACAAAACTTTAAATTTAACTTCAAAATTATTTGTATTTTACACTATGGTCTTTATATTTATCATAATTAATATAAATCCATAAAAAATTTATAAATAACTAGCAAATATACAAAAATATTATAGTAATATTAATTAATAAAATATTATACTAAAATATAAAATTATAAATACAAATACATAATTAAATATTAAACTACAAGCAAAATACCACATTACTACATAAATATTTTTTTTTTAATGTTCCACTTTCGGTTACACAAAATTTGCTTGGACAATATTTTAGAAGTTCCGAAGCAAATTTACTAGACTATTAGTGTTGTTGTAATATTTAAATTTATGTAATAATTATGTCTTCATGTATCTTTAAAAAAAAGCTGTTAAGTTTTTTTTGTAATATTCTTGTTGTTTAATTCTACTTTTAAAATATTATAAAATTTGTTTTTATTTTTTAAAAAAAAATTATGTGTAAAATTTAAATTTATAAAAAAAAATTTTTTGAAATATTTAAGATATACAAAAGTTTTAAAGATTAAAAAGATTAATGAGAAAATACTTATAAATCATAAATATGATGTATAATTAATTATAAAGACCAAGATGCAAATAAGAAGATGAAACTTCAAATTTAGAATTTTGAGTAGTTTAATTTCAAATATGATTTATAATTAATTATAGTTTTTTTTTTTAAAACTTTAAATTTGAAGTTTTGAAGTTTTTTTTTTTTAGAGTAAAAAATTCCATATTTGAAGTTATGGAGGTTTTTTTTAGATGCTCTTAGGATGGATAACATGTACTTGCAGGGCCTAAAGCTAGCACGAAAAAACAGTTGTGCCATTTCATAGTAAGAACAATAAAACAGTCTAGCGAATAAGACCGTCGAAGGAGGAAAAGAAACAGAGACATCACCACTAAACTGATCCAAAAAACACACTGGGAGCCATGAGGCAAACATTAGAGAACCTACCACAAGGAGAAGAAGAGACACCATTAAACTTCAACCACGCATGGCACAATGCTAAAAAGAGTCAAACCCCTCTTCCTTGAAATCAAGCCGGAGAAACCAACTCGAACCACAAGATAAACCAACCACAAATAGATTTCGTTACTAACGACATCAAAGAAAAGCATAACCACCAAACCTCAACGGGACCATAGCGACCGAGGAAATCACATGCAAAACAACGATCGAGGTCCAATAGCATAAAGGAGTCAAGACTCCAGAGACTCACCACCAGAACCCTAGAATTTGAAGCATAGATGGAATAGAGAAACCACGCCACACAGACAGGCCACCACCGGAACACCTCAACTGATACTCCAGATTTGAAATTCTAGATCTAGAATTGCTCTCTAAAAATTATCTAGTCAATTCAAAAACATACAACCAAAAAATAGTAAAAAATCATAAGGTAAAATCACTGACCGGAACAATGGTGGAAAGAGAAGTCAAACCGTTAAGTGGTGACAAAGAAGTTAATCGATGAATTAGAGAGAAAAGAGAAACATTTTTAGATTTGTTCAAAAAAAAAAAAAAGAGAAACATTTTTAGAAATAAGTGCTATATATGTGTGTAGTTAACTTTTTATATAAAATGTTAGAGCATTTATAATGTAGAAAAGAGAAATATTGTTAGAAATAAGTGCTATATATGTGTGAAGTTAACTTTTTTATATAAAATGTTAGAGCATTTTTAATGTAAAACTATATTTTTTTTTTCTAAATGGAATAAAATAAAATATGGAATAAAAAGGATTTATTCTATTCTATTTCTTATTTCATTATAGAGCCATACACAAACAAACAATAGATTATTTTATTTATGGAATAAATCTATCTTTTATTCTATCATAAAGTGAGAAATGAAGTAGAATTAAAATATTTTTTATTTCATATTCTATTTTACTCTATTTAAAGTAAAAAATAAAGTGATGAGAATGAAGATGCTCTTATGTTGTTTATATAATCATTGCAATTTATTATTATTAATTTTTTTTTTGTCAGCATAATCATTGCAATTTATTATTTTTTCCGTTTTATAATATATGATGTTTTGATTTATTGTACAAAGATTAAAAAAATTACATTTTTCTAGAAAATATTTTAAAAAATATAATTTTAAAATTATTCAACCAATTATAATAAAGACTGTAAATCTAATTAGTTGAACAGTTTCTAATAGAGTTAACATTAACTTTAAAATCTCAAAACATTGTATATTTTAAAAGAACATAAATTTTTTTAAAACATCGTATAATCTGAGACGGATGGAGTATCATCGAAGAATTATCCAATGCCAGTAGCAGAGAATAAGGCATGAAAGAATCTAAAGAAAGTAGAACTAGTGGCTAAAAATTAATACAAAAGGACACGTACGGGTTAAAATATCAGCTTCCCCAAAATCTTCATACATAGAAACTCGAATCTACTCGACTTTGGTCGGTAGTGTTCAAACTCATACGATTCCATCCTACAAACACGTGCCCATGTGTATAAGAAACCGCGTCGATATATTTCTCATCTTTATCTTTTCCATTTAATAATTTACCTAAAACTTAATTATACGTTTACTAATTACATTAAAAGAATATTTATCAGGAAAATCAACAGCTATATTTTTGTATAATAATAACGCCAAAAATATCTTTTGTATAATAAAAAGATGACAAGATAAATCATCAGTAAAAATTATCTACTTAGGAAAATTAACTAAAAATTTCACGGTCCTAATAAAATCCACTTTTCAATTATTGACAACGGCCTAAATTCGACCGATGCACATAAACTGAGAAGACAACAATATTCATTTTTATTTCCCCAAAAGGTCCAGCTGTTCGTCACCAAAAACATACATATACACTACCAGACGTATACGCGTATACAAACGGTCATATCTATTTATCTATTGATTTCTATATAGTATATATAGTTTTTTCTCAATGAGTATCAACTCTCTCAACAATCTAAAAAGACACCTCAAACGATTGGTTTTCCCATTATTTCGTTACTAGCAAACATGGCGAAAGCGCCACCGTTAATCTCTTTCCTCCTCTTCTCCGCCGCCGTACTTCTCACCTTTCCGGCCGCGATATCCTCCATCGGCGTCAACTACGGAACTCTAGGAAACCTCCCACCGCCGACTCAGGTTGCAAACTTCCTCAAGACTCAGACTTCTATCGATAGCGTCAAGATCTTCAACGTGGATCCCAATATCCTCCGTGCCTTCGCCGGTACCGGAATATCGGTCGTTGTCACCGTCCCTAACGGTGATATTCCGGCGTTAGCTAACGGGATGCAAGCTCGTCGGTGGGTTTCGGCTAATATATTACCGTTTCATCCTCAGACGAAAATCAAATATATCTCCGTCGGCAATGAGATTCTTCTCACCGGAGATAATAACACGATCTCGAAGCTCTTACCGGCGATGAGAACTATAAATAGTGCTTTGGTTCGTGCTGGTGTCAGAGATGTTAAAGTCAGCTTTCTCTCCATTTTTCCGTTAGCTCCTTTTTTTTTACGGATAAATAAATAAATAAAAATATAGTTCATGTCATCTTATATATTAAAATAAAAGTAACCACTTCTTTCTATGTCTAATTTTTTTTAATTTGGACTATCAATTAAAAATTTTATTAAATATATTTTATAAAGACTAATAATACATAAAATCTTTAAAATATTTTAATTATAATATTTTTTTGATACTTTTCTATATTTTTTCATTTTAAATATAAATATATTTATTTTAAAATTATAACAAATCTGTTTTAAAAGATTTTTACAAGATCTTTATTTTCGAAATTATATTTAAACATTTTCACTAATTTCAAAATTAGTTTGAAATATTATTGTACATTAATAAATTCAGTAATCATTTATAAAATAAAAAATAAAAAATTTTGTAATATTTTATATATTATATAATCATAATCTATCATATTAAAAGAAAATTATTATATTGAGCTAAACATAATAAAATTGTATTAAATTTATAAATTTTATTTTCATGAACATAAAATATTTATGTTTGAAAATAAAATCTAATCTTACTTGGTAAGATGGGTTAACATTAGCAAACAATATAATACATATATAAAAATTAACAAGTATTTCTTTAAAACTTATAATATAAAATTTTTGTAACTATTTTAATCATAACTACTTTAATCATAATATATTTTCATTTTAAATATATATTATATTTTAAAAATTTTAATAAACCTGTGTAAAAATATTTTAACAATAATTTAATATATTTTAAGTTATCGTTTATAAAATGTAAAATAAATAAATTATATCCTATTTTATTTACTTTATAGTCAAGATTATGTTAAAATACAATTATTATACTTAAATAAATATGATAAAAGTATATATTCAATTGATAAATTTACGAATTTTATTTTCATAAATATAAATTATTTTTAAAAATATAATATGATGATAGAACGGTTTAAAATTAGCAAACTATATAATACATATCTAAAAATTAACATATCTTAGACTTTTGGATATACAATAATATATTATCTAAAATGAATAAGTATAAAAAATATTAGTAAAAATAAATTCAACTTTGAAACACGGATCAGAATTTAACATAAATTAAATACTAAATAATTTTCAAATATGTTTTCTCATGAATATATTAATTTGTTTAATAACTAAATGCAAATACAATAAGATAAATATATAATAAGAAATGAAAATACATGCGGTTTTAAACAATTGATTAATTAGAACATGTAAATTATAAAATTATTATATTTGAAATAGTTTTATAAACATTTAAGTATATGATTAACGTTAAAAATATATACTATTAATGTTTTAAAACAAAAATTTATGTATAGAAAAGTGAAAACAAACAACCGCGCGGATCAAAATGTAGTTATTATTAATTTCAGATATTATTAATTTCAGATCTTATTAAGTCTTATTTATTTATTTATTTATTAAATCTGAAATTAAAATTTAAAGATTTTGATTGTCAGCGAATGATAATAATTCAAGGTCTGACCATGTAGACTATCCCACGTGGTGTCTCACCGTCCAAGGTTGCATATCCTATATATGGGACCCACTTTCCGAGTATAGATCGAACAAAAGCAAAACCATGTGTAATGTGTCGGCCATGTCTTAAAAGTTTCCTCTATTTCAAATTAGAAGTGGTTTAAAGTTTTTACAAAATTAAAAAATAGTTACTTATTCAATTTTACTCTTAGTTGACTTTTAAATAGACACTTATTTAGTAACAAAAAATATATTCTTAAAGAACAATTAATTTTAAACGGAAAGAGTCAATATATATAAAATAATAATTATTTGTAAATGTTTTTAGATACTGATAGGTAAAACATATTTCTAATATACTATTTGCTGCAATTTGGTTTCAGGTTACAACCGCACATTCACTTAACATCATAGCCTATGACCTGCACGGTGCACCAAGCCGAGGTCGATTCAGACCTGTCTGGGAAAAAAGCATTTTGGCTCCAATCCTAGCTTTCCATCGCCAGACCAAGTCTCCGTTCATGGTTAACCCTTACCCTTACTTCGGTTTCGACCCTAAAAACGTCAACTTCGCCATTTTCCGTTCACCGTACAAGGCGGTTCGTGATCCGTTCACCCGCAAAATCTATACAAACATGTACGATGCTCTCATGGACTCGACGTACTCAGCCATGAAAGCTCTTGGCTACGGAGATGTTAACATCGTCGTCGGAGAAACTGGCTGGCCGTCTGCTTGCGATGCACCTTGGTGCTCTCCGGCAAACGCGGCTTGGTTCAACCTCAATATTATCAGACGTGCACAAGGCCAAGGAACACCTCTCATGCCTAAAAGACGGTTCGAGACTTACATTTTCGGTTTGTTTAATGAAGAAGGCAAACCCGGTCCAACCGCTGAGCGGAACTGGGGGCTTTTCCGGTCTGACTTTTCTCCGGTTTATGACGTTGGTCTCCTCCGTGGTGGTGGCCGTGGACGTCCAGCACCAGCATTGCCAGCGCCTAGTACTGCTGGTGGTAAATGGTGCGTGGCAAAGTCAGGAGCCACTAATGCGCAGTTGCAAGCGAATATTAATTGGGTGTGTAGTCAGGGAGGCGTTGACTGTAAACCGATTCAAGCCGGTGGCTCGTGCTTTAACCCTAGTAGTTTGAGGATGCATGCTTCATTTGTAATGAACGCTTATTTCCAGAAAAATGGTCGCAGTGACGGGTCGTGTCATTTCAGTGGGACCGGTATCGTTGTAAGGAGCAACCCAAGTAATGGTGCGTGTAAGTTCTAAGTGACGCGTAAGATTTGTTCTATGTAACATTTGTTTGGAAAAACCTAACATAATGGTTCTAAGAGCATCATTAACCAAAAACTCATTTTGGGTTTCTTAATAATTTTTAAATATTAAATGTTATTTAAGAGACCTAATTAAAAGACACAAACACTTTTATGCTTCAATGAGAATCTCTTATTTAAAAGTTCTTAAAAAAAATAAAAACATTTTTACAAAAATTTATTCCAAAGCCAAAAGGAAAGTTGAAAATGTTATGCACAAAGTGATTATAATCCTAAGCCTAGTTAGGCAACAAAAACTATGAAGTAAAAAACAAAAATATGAATGTGAACGGCGCATTCCCCCAAAAATGAACTTGATCCATGTATACACAAAGGCTCTAGATTGTTCTCCCACTAGAGATAGATAAGATGATGATGGATGATCTTTTCATTCAGTCTAAACGAAGTTAAGTTATCAGTTTTACCTTTGCTTGCTAATACTCAGGACTGTACAAGCTTACTAGATGTTCTTCCTTAAAGCTCTTCCCTGATTCATGCCATCTCAACGTTCCAGACGAAGCTTGTTCCTCTTCCCTCGTCGCATGCAGTATAACTGTTCCCTAGACGTGAAAACCACATGTATTGTAATTGTAATTGTTTATATAAGGAAGTTAAATGCTGCTCAAAATCTCACAGAATAGGAATTAAGAAACATAGCTTTTGTCGACTATGTTACCTGGTAATTTCCAAGGGTAAGAGTCTTGAAACCAGCTGCGCAATAATCAAAATAATAATTCCAAGTCCTTATGAATTTATCATCAAATCCTAGAACCATGATTTGCCTGCACAAATATAGTTTTCGTGTGTGGAAATGTTATTAACCAGAATGAAACAAGAAGAGAAAACAGAGGAACTTAATTGTGTTAACAGCCAGGGAAAAAGAGAGTTGCTCTTCTACCAAGATATAATTCTGTCGTGTTAACAGGTTCCCCATGATGGGCTCTAAGATCTCAGAAAGAACTCCCTAAAGCAAACACAAAGGAACTTAATTGAAGGTACAAAAAGAAAACAAAAAAAACAAATGATTCTGGTACTTTGTCATAAGAAAAAGCGTTTTCTCTGAGGACATGCCTTGCTACAATAGGATCAGAGATGACAACAAAGGCCTTTGGACCAAACGCAAGTTTATACACTCGTCCATTGACACCTAAAAACGTCACCCACAAAACCAAACTCCATTACTAACAAAACAAGTCTCTTACTTTGTAACCATATCTCTAGATTGAAGCAGAGAGCTTCAAAATCTTCATCAATCGATAACTAATTTAGAAACTACTTAAAAGTTATACACTTCAAGTTATGAGTATCAGAGTTTTAATCAATCGATTCTACATCATTCTTTCCACAATAACACACTGATGATCCATTGAAACTTATGAAATCAAATGAAATGTTTACAGAATTATTTAGAAGAAAAAGATCAAGTTTTTGATCCATTAGGTCCATGGAAATCACAATTACATCTCTAGTGTTTCGAATTAGAAGTTAGAACAAGGAAAAGAGTCCCTTCATGTTGTGTGAGAGATAACTTCAATGACTGGAGACTTGAGTTGAGGAGAGATAGGTGATAGGAGAGGTCGCCGACGAGATCCACCGACGGAGACGGCGCCGAGGAGAGCAGAGACACAGAGAGGAGAGAAGCCGTGAGGAGAGGATTCCAGAGAGAGAAAACAGAGAACGATCGGGTTGAACCAAACCTCTCCCATTTGTGGACACCTGTCTCACAAGAGACGTCGCTTGCTTCCCTTAATTAAGAGACGTGTCTTCTGTTTTATCTATTTTTTCTTTTTTTTTAAATCATAAATAATCTAAGATACCCAGTTAAAGACTTGCGTTAATGGTGCTCTAAGGGACTGTCACGGATTGGAGAGATGATCAGCTTTGTGTTTAGTTTCGGATGTTTTAATGTTAAAGGTTTCTTTATTCATTCCCTTTTCCTTATATTTGAATGAATAAAGGGGAACTTCTCATATGATATTCGCTTTACCGACCAGCATCACTACACTATGTATCAGACAAAACCACTACACTATGAATTACTCTTTGTATTTTGGTGTCTCTTAAACATTTAACATTATTTGGTGCCTAAAACATAGGCTTCATGAGCTTTAGCCCATGGCCGGCTCTGGGTGCGTGTAAGTTCTAAGTAAAGTGACGCGTCTTAACAGATTTGTTCTATGTAACATTTGTTTGGAAAAACCTAATATAATGGTTCTAAGGGACTGTCACGGATTGGAGAGATCATCAGCTTTGTGTTTAGTTTCGGATGTTTTAATGTTAAAGGTTTTGTTTATTCATTCCTTTTTCCTTATATTTGAATGAATAAAGGGAACTTCTCATATGATATTCGCTTTACCGACCAAGCATCATCAGACACCTAAAACCCAAATACTTTGAACTTACGTATAAAAATAATTGCCATCAAAATGTAATCATTTAATATTATTTAGCGCCTAAAACATGGGTTTCATGAGCTTTAGCCCAGGACCGGTCTGGCTTTAGACATATTTTAAAAGGCTTTTATTTCGTTGTCTTTATGATCTTTATGTTTGTTTTAGATGGTCCATCAAGGCATCAATATGTAAAGCAATATAAACGTTAGAAACATAATCCTTTCTAACCTGTAAAGCAACTGATCAGTTGCTACGACAGAGTGACACCATCATCTAAAATCGTCTTTCCTCCTTAGCTCGAGCTTGGGTTATTTGATCCATGCATATGGGTTCGAATAGTTCAGTTTGACTAAAATCTTGCCGAATTGAACCATAAAAAAGTTTGGTATTCGGGTAATTTAGTTTTTAAATTTTTGACCAAAACTAATTGAAGGTTTTGGTTTTGATAATATTTCAGTTACAAAATTTGGATAAAGTCGGTTAATTCGATTCAAAATTTTGTGTAATTTTGGTTCAGAATTTTTTTTTAGTTCAATTTGAAATTTGGTTAACAATTTTTTTTTTTTTTGAAAATCCATACTAACCGTTTAACGAACCAAACAGAAAACCAAACTTTTTTATAAATATGCCGAATCGAACTACCCGAAACTTCGGTTTGATTCGGAGGGTTCAGTTCGGTTAAAATATCATGCCTATTTGATCTGTGGTTCTCAATAGATACACGTGGTTCTGTACTAGGGTTCCAAAAGATCTCTTGTTCTCATTCTCTTCCTAGATATGTTACAACAACAAAAAAAGTTATTTCCTTATATGGTAACTACGCGCTAACCTTCAAATTCTAAGCTCATTACTAGAAATATGGCTCTAAAAAGTAGCGGTTGGTTTGTCCACTATTGCTAAACAATAGCAAATTGCATTTTTTAGAAAAAGTGGCTAAAATCATTTTGGCAATGGACATTCTACAATGATGGCATTGCACTGCTAACTTAGCGTGATATTGACATTGCTAATACAGAATTATTAACCTTTTGTTGGTCAACTATACATGCAATCTGTTGGTCAAACATGTAAACAAGATATGAAATGCATAAATGACTTTTGATCTTATTCAAATCATATTTGACGTAGAAGTTAAATAAATAAAAAATAGTGAAACTTGTTTTAAATACTAATAACAATACCTCATCACACAATTCATTAGGTAACCAAATAAAAGGAAGAGGGCCATGGCGATAGAGGTGTCAACTGGGCGGGCTGACCATGGGCTAGCCCAGTCCAATTCATTTTGGGCGGACTATGGACGTGCCCAATTAATAAGGTCTAACTGGACAAAAGACCAATTGGTACATGGTTCAATTGGGCGAAGACCAAATGGACAGTGGGTGTCCATGGACTTCCTAAAACATGTTTTTATGAGTTTAACAAAATAAAACACAACTTTACAATTTAACCAAAAACAATATTTTTATCGTTAAAAAAAAAAATCCACGATTTTGACGAAAAACATAATTTCACAATTTTGACGGAAAAATGTATTTCATTAATTTGGCGGGAAAATGCAAATTCTCGGTTTTGGCAGGAAAACGCAATTTTTGGTTTTGGCGTGAAAACGCCATTTCTCGGTTTTAGCGGGAAAACGTAATTTCTCGATTTTGGCGGGAAAACACAATTTTTCGGTTTTGGCGGGAAAACGCAATTTCTCGGTTTTGGCGGGAAAATGCAATTTCTCGGTTTCAGTGGGAAAAACACAATTTCTCGGTTTTGGCGGGAAAATGTAATTTCTCGGTTTCAGTGGGAAAACACAATTTCTCGGTTTCGGTGGAAAAACATAATTTCTCGGTTTTGGCGGAAAAATTCAATTTTCGGTTTTGGCGGGAAAACGCAATTTCTCGGTTTTGGCGGGAAAACACTATTTCTCGGTTTCGGTGGAAAAGCGTAATTTCTCGGTTTTGGCGGGAAAACGCAATTTTCGGTTTTGGCGGAAAAACGCAATTTCTCGGTTTCGACGGAAAAATGAAATTTCTCGATTTTGAAAGGAAAACACAGTTTTACATTTTTTTACAAGAAAAAAATATTTTTTTAATTTTGGAAAGTAAACATAATTTCAAAATTTTAGAAATAAGATCTAAACTAATAATTAAAAAATAATTATAAATTTTATTGGGTGTCCATGGATATGCCCATTTGGACATGGTCTCTATTGGTCTTGGACATTTGTTTGGACCATTGTCCAATATGAACCACCCACTAGTGTCCATAACTGAAATGGTCCAACTGGTCATGCCCATTTGGACCATGGACTACCATTTGACAGCTATACATGGCGAAAGTTGAACATTTAAATGTCTTCAAAAAAAGGTTGTAGGACAAATGCAAAATATTTAGGTCATTAGGTGTATCAAAGAATAAAACTGTAGAGGGAAAACAAAAGCTTTATGAAAATGAGTATGATCCGTATTAACCTGCAACAAGAGACGGGTTCAAAAATCAATGGGACCAATAAAAAAGTAAAGACATGATTTTGTCAGTGTTGTTTTATCACTTTGATTCACCCAAAGTTCTTATTTAAAGAATTCACTCAAAAAAATAAAGTTTCTTTTTTAACTGATGGGTTCCTTTCCAATGGCTTTCTGGACGAGCTCCGCTTGTTCTTTGACATGGAAAGTGTAGAAACCAGTGGCAGTAGCAGCAGAAGGTCCACGACCAACGTACTTAATGTCTTCCATATCTCCTCTGCCTAAGCTTCTCATTGCTGTCCATAGCCTTGGAGTTATGTAGCTGTATGCTCCCATGTTCATCGCCTCTTCTTGGCACCAAACTATCTCCGCATCTTTTCTCATAATCAAAGCAAAAAAACAATTAATACCATACTAGCTGTCAGAGAAATAGTTGATGCAGACCAATTCTTACTTGGATATCTCTTGAGCTCACGCTGAATGAGATCATATGGGAAAGGACAAAGCTGTTCCACTCTACAAATAGCAACGTCGCTTGCGCCAACCTTCTTCCTCTCGTCATCAAGCTCGTAATACACCTGCGAAAATGCAAAATGAAGAATGATTCTACTGTCTTTTCCTAATCTGGGACCAGTAAGACCCATCACAAAGCTTGCATACCTTTCCGGAGCAAAGTACCAATCTTCTGATGCCTTCTTCAAGATCAGAGTGATCATTCTGATCCTTGATCAATCGCTTGAATCTAGTTCCTTGCTTGTCAAAACCTGGGTGGCCTTGGACATCATCAAACTCAGAGAGATTTGATTTGCAGTCCTTGTGACGGAGCAAGTTCTTTGGTGCCATTACAATCAAAGGCTTACGGAAATCTCTGTGTAGCTGCACCGTGTGTAACATTGAGACATTGTAAAATGGGAAACAACCCTTTGAAATTAGCTGAAAAGATCAAAAAGGCTTACCTGACGACGCAGAACATGGAAATAGTTGGCAGGAGTGGTGGCATTAACAATCTGCCAATTGCATTCTTGGATTTGCTTTCTCAATGTAGGTTCCATGTCTGGTATGACATAGGGGTTGTCATCACTCATCTGCAACAGAAGAGCATTAATTAGAGTCAAGAAGATAATCAAGAGCTAAGATGCAAATAAATTAGAAAATAAACTAGGAGGGATTTTACCTGAAGGTAACGTTCCAGCCTGGCACTTGAATGTTCAGGGCCTTGACCATCATATCCATGAGGAAGTAGCACAACAAGCCCGGTCTGACGCAGCCACTTGGCTTCACCACTGCTGATGAACTGATCAAATATCACCTGAGCTCCATTGGCAAAGTCTCCAAACTGTGCTTCCCATAGCACCAACGAGTTTGGGCTTTCCATTGAGTAACCCAACTCAAACCCAAGGACTCCAAACTCTGAAAGAGAACTGCATACAACAAACAAAACTTCTCAGTACATCTTTTACAGGGGACGTCTCTCAAAGAGAAGGATGGAATGGAGGTAAAAAGTACCTGTTGCTGACAGTAAACATCTCAGGATCCTGATTCATGACGAGATGATCTAGAGGACAATACTCTTCTCCAGTTTCCTGGTCATGAAGGACAGAATGACGATGACTAAAGGTTCCTCTTTCGACATCCTGACCACTCAAGCGGACATGGTTGCCTTCGACAACTAAGGTAGCAAAAGCAAGAGCTTCCGCAAGTGCCCAGTCTATTCCTTCTCCTGTTTCAATCATTTGAGCACGCTGTTCATAAACTTTCTTTACCGCTCTGTGAGGCTTGAAGTTCTCCGGCAGTGATGAAATCGCCTTGCCAATAGTCTTAAGTATCTCTGGTTTGACTCTGCAAAAGAGTGCAACGTTTAAGGGACAATAGAGAGAGAGAGAGAGAGAGAGAGAGAGAGAGAGAGAGAGAGAGAGAGAGAGAGAGAGAGAGAGAGAGAGAGCTCAAGAAAAGGACAAAGCCTACTCACCCAGTGTTTCTAACACGTGAGATCTGCTCAGGAGACTTGAATCCAGCCCAATTGGTTGAAAGCCAATCACGCGTCTTAGATAGATAATCTTTACTAGCAACGTACTCTTCATTGAGAATGGTGTTAACCTTCTCCTGTATCCTGTCGATATCCTGCTGTGATATTTCACCGCACTCCAAGAGCTTCTTGTGATAGATTTGAAGCGTTGAGGGATGGTTCTTGATAACCTTGTACATCTTCGGCTGAGTGAAAGATGGTTCATCTATCTCATTATGCCCAAACCTCCTGTAGCAAACCAAATCAACAACAACATCGGAATGAAACGTCTGACGCCACTCAGCAGCAAGCTCGCAGGCATGAACAACAGCTTCAACATCATCTCCATTAACATGGAAGATGGGAGCACTCAAAGCCTTAGCAACATCAGTACAGTACTGAGAAGACCTCCCAGCCCTTGGATCCGTGGTGAAAGCCACTTGGTTGTTCACCACAATATGGATGGTACCACCAGTGGTGTAGTTCGGAAGAGCACTAAGATGAAGCGTTTCGTAAACCACTCCTTGTCCAGCAAAGCTACCATCTCCATGGATCAAAATACCCAAGTTCTTGGTCCTGTCCAAATCCTTGGAGTAGTACTGTTTCGCTCTGGTTTTGCCAACAACAACTGAGTCTGCAGCTTCCAAGTGACTTGGGTTTGCAACCAACGAGAGATGAATCTTCTTCCCACCTCTCGTAGGTCGATCATAAGATGTACCCAAGTGGTACTTAACATCACCGGTTCCAGTGTAGCCAACCTCATCCACAGGCCTAATACCACCGCTGAACTCGCTGAAAATCTGACGGAGTGGCTTCCTAACAACATTACCCAAAACATTCAATCTCCCTCTGTGGGACATTCCTATAACAATGCTCTCTACTCCAAGATCCGCCGCCCTGTCAAACATCTCCTTCATGCCAGGAATCAAAGACTCTCCACCTTCAAGCCCAAACCTCTTAGCCGTTGTCCACTTGGTAGCTAAGAAATTCTCAAACTGAGTACTCCACGCAAGCCTGTCGAGAATCACCTCGCGGCGCTCCCTGTTGTACCTCCAAGGAGTTGGAGTCTCGATCTTCTCCCTCAGCCAGTTACACTTATCCCGATCCGCAATGTGCATATACTCAAACCCGATACTCCCACAGTAAGCCTGCTGGAGCCTCGTCAATATAGAACGTAAGGTCTGAACCGGTCGATTCTCAGACATGAAACCAGACATCTGCCAGACTCCCAAGAAGAACTCTCTGTCAAGATCAGCCTCGGTGAATCCGTACAGAGCCAAGTCAAGATCCTCAGGGATCTCCCTCTGCTCCAAACCCAACGGATCCAACTTGGCTTTCATGTGACCGTTCACCTGATAAGCCCTCACAAGCAACAAGAGACGCATACTCTCCTGAATCGTCTGACCAGAGATGCCGGGAGAAGTCGCAGCTTGACCAACAAAGTTCCTAAAGAAATTATCCCAGGACTCGTCAACGCTGGTGGGATCAGCTTCCCAAGCGCGTTGAAGCTCCTCGAGGTAAACACTGCTGGTCCCATCTAGGAAGCTGTCGGTTAGCTTAGAGAGGGGAACAGCACGAGGAACGGGAGTAGAAGCAGCGCTCTGAGGGTTTGGTCTGTAGAGGGTCGAGTGAAAGGAACGGTTTTGAGAAGGGAGGTAGCGTGGTGTTCTCGTGCCGTGATTCAGAATCCTTCGTACAGCGAGCTTCGTCGCGCTGGAACCAGCTCGAAACCACACCATTTTCCACCCAAAGGTTTCAACTTTCAACGCCTAATGAAGAAAACGAAAGCAAACACAATCGTTAAATCATCGAATAAAGAATAAAGGAGAAAGGAGAAGCCTTTTTGGGTAACAAGGAAGTAGCAAAGTCTGAAATGATCTAGGACCGAAACAGCGAATCTGATGAGGAATAATCGGATTCCAAGGATGATAGATCTGTTGTTGTTCGATTAAGAAATGCGGGAAGACTAAGAAGGAGGATTCATGGCGAGAGAGAGAAGGAGTACCTGGAGGCGGAGGAGGAGGAGAAGAAGACCGTAACGTAGAAAAAGTAAGAAGAAGGCTAATGTGTAAACGAGGACGAGACTTTTTTATTGTAATGGAAGATAATGACAATATTTATTTAGGTTAATGTGTTTTAAGGAAATGATTGGTTAATAACGATATGATTGTGGAAGAAATGTTTCAAACAAATACCATAAAGTGGGGAAAAGAAAGTTGTAGTGATTTACTGAATACTAGTGTGTCTCCCGTGCTAGAGTTTTTGCTAGAGTTTTTTTTCTGTAATCGGGATACATTTACCGCTTCCAATTGAGTGATTCAAAATCTCATTATTTTAAATCAGTATACTCATATGATTCTTTCTACCTTTAATTTTGTGAGATAATTGCAAATTTATATTCATCAGCAAAATATTGTCAAATAATTTATTTTATTATTAAAAATCGAATTAAGTTTTAAAACATAAAAAGTCATTTAAAATAATGGAAGACCGGTCTAAATAAATAAATTATATTATTTTGATTCTTATATGTATATTTATATAAACTTAGATAAATATAGGAAATTAATAATATTAACAAATTATATATGTTAACATATGCTATATACAGATTATATACGGATCATCGGTTCTATCTGTTCGACCACGAGTCTAAGTCGGATATGAAAACACTGCTTGAAACTTAAACATTATAATATAACAACTTTAAATCATTTATTTTCTAATAAAAAGTTATAGATTCATAGAAAATGTATGCGTTTTAAAAACGCAGATCAAAATCTAGTATTATATTAAATTAAGTTTTTGAATCCTTGTTTAGGTTTCGAAATATTATTTTCGAATGCTAATAAGATATTTGGATTATGCTTTATTGAATTTAAAGTTTTTTTTAATCGAATTGGAATAATAATCATAACCTAAATCGTTATATGAAATATAATTAGGTATTTTATAGGCTAGATCAGGTTTGGATTCATTATACCAAAAGTTAATAATTAGGTATTACTCACTCCGTTTCAAAAAGATCTATATTTTAGAAAAAACAATTGTTTAAAAAAAATATATGATTTATATTTTCAAAGCATAAATTAACTGCAAATTGTAAAACTTAAAAAAATATAATAGTGTTTATAAATATTTTATTGGTTAAAAGTTGTGGGGAATAGTTGATAACGAAAAATAATGCATTGGTAATTAAAATCTAAAACATGCATCTTTTTGGAGGGAGTATTTGATAATTAAATGGATGGTCTTGGGAGCATGGTGGCTAGGAGATGCAGAATGGGTGCTAGGAGATGCAGAATGGGTGCAAACATGGAGCATGGTGGGTGGTGGCAGCCTACAGTCATGTGAAACGCAATTCTGAAGCCGATGAAAATGAGCCGAACCATTTGTCCTCGCAAAACCACTTTATTACGTAAACGCCCTTCCCCGCATGGGCTGGGCTTACACAAACTATTGTAATTGCCTGTTTCCAGGTGTTTTTCTTAATCAGTCTCTGACATCATCTCTCAAAGTTTCATTTTTTTTTTATTTTTTGCAGAAATCAAGCTCGTCTTGTTTCTGTTGAATGGCTCATTTATATGGCGCTTTTTGTTATCTTTTTTTTTGTAGAGGTAACAGATGTCTCCTGTTCATCTGATTTGAACTTAAAAACTTCATGAACCTCGCTTTTGTTTCTAATGGTTTCCTCTGGTCGCTTCAGCTCTATGTCATTTTCTTAAACCTGCTAACAAACTAACGGTGAACGGAACCTAAATTTGGTGAATAGAAGGAAAGATGAAAGCGAATCCACTGAGTGTTAAGATAGATATATAATATAATCCTAACGCGGGTGGATTTGATTCCAAACCTTAAAAAGGAAAAAAAAAAACCCAAAACCAAGAAAGATTAAAGAGGATAGCTACAGACCCGTCTTGCTGCTTCTTCTCAAGGCTCTCCTCTTTTAACTTAGAATCGAACAAATGTTACAACAAGACAGAAGACGCATGCAGGAGAGATGTTGTTCATAGCATCTCTTGCGATTTTCTAACACAGCGACTCACTTTCTTCCTAAACTCTGCTCTGTTGTCTCTCCATTCTTTTGCTGCTTCCACATTGGCCGGTGACTCATCGTTGGGACCCGAAAGCATCGATATGATACTCAACACAATGCTTTCTACCTATATAAAAACCACCCATTACCTAATATTAGCTCTCTCAATCATATGTGATCTAAAATTACTTGGAAAATGAAATGAATGGGTTACCGTATGGACAGGGGTCCAACGTTCAGAGGCAAGCTCGTATCCATTAGGATCGTCACCAGGAGGATGAAGGATAGATATGCAAACTTTCCCATCAGAGTAAACTGCACCCAAATAGGTAAATAAACAAGACTCTTAATCTGAGAATGAAAGAGAGTAGCTAGCAACTCAACTCACCATTAGGATGCCACATCTCCGAAGTGAACTTGACGGTTGGTGGACTATTTGGGTAATCCTCTGGAAACGTCATGATTGCATTGAAAAATCCCCCTTCACTGTGGAATTTTTGTACCATAACAATTCATCAAAACAACCGAACAGAGATTAGCAATCAAATAAACGCAAGATAATTAATGAATCAGCTAAGCCAATGCAAAAACAAAAGATTCAAATGGAGCAGATGAAACACCGCAATCAATCAGCTAGAAGCTAAGAGCATTTTAAAGATTACAAAAAGAAACTCACTAGAGAGTATCAGGAGGACCCATGATGGAGACGCTCCACTGGAAAACGTTATTCTCATCAACGAGCCCAGCTGAGAATCCATCAACGGGGTGCTTGCACAGATCTGAAACAAACCAACCCCCAACAAAAATTTAGCTAATCCCACTATCGACATCAACCGAACAAAGATGAGAGACCTTTGAGCTGCTTCTGTAGGAGAAGGCTTGCTTGGTTCTTTGCCATCGCGAGAGAGAGAGAGAAAGATTTGGTGATAAAGTGTGATGATGGTAGAGAGACGATCTAAAGAGATTACTAATTTTAGGGTTGTTGTATTGTTTTTAAGTTAAAATGGAGAATCTCGTCAATGAAAAAGAAATACTATTATACTAGATGATAATCCGTTTAATTTGTAGACACAATAAAGTTAAAATCATAGCAAAAAATACTATATGTTATAAGGAGAATTTGCAAAAACTAACCCGCAATTTGATTTTAACTCCAAACCTATAATCAAATTTGAATCAAATGCAAAACTAACCTAAAAACTAGTGTTTTTAAAATCGGACCGGAAACTAAACCGGAAATATTTTAGGTCACGGTTCAATATAGTTCGACCGGGTCAAACCTGGTTCAATAATATGGTTTAATATTTTTTAGTATGTAAATATAAAAATAATATTAATAAACATGATGCATAATTAAAATATAAATCAATTTTGAACATAAAATATTATAAATATAAATTAGTTTCTTGTTTATATGGATGGTTTATAGATTTTTGATAGCTTTAGTAGTTTTTATTGGTTTAATAACTTTGAAATATAATCCGACTATGAGGCCGGTTCATGGTCGAACCAATTACTAGACCAACCCGCCTATATAACCGGTTCATGGTCGAATCCGGTCTAACCATCGGGTCGGTCCGGTTTTAAAAACACTGCTAAAAGCCTTGTGAAATTACAGCCCAGCCCCTTGTGACCAAACAAAAAAACAGAAGCTATTTTTACGAATATAACCCTAGTAAGTCGTCTGAATCGTCTGAGATGTTGAAAGTCGTCTAGACGACTTCAAAATAAGCCTTTTGGTGTAGCTGAACTTAAAAATAATTTTTAAATTTTTAAAAAAATATTTTGATAAGCGAAAAATTAAAATCATGTAATTATAAACAGTTTTAAGTGATACAAATTAAAATATAACAAAATTGAATTGTTTTCAACATAGATGAGTGTAGGTAGTGAATCATGGTATTTTTTGGTCTATGGTTTGGCAACATATGTTGTATAGTATTGTATGTATACTTAGAGTTATATTTTGGAAAGCTTAAATGTTTTTTGAAAAATTATTTTTTTACCTATACATGTTTATTTTTGTGTATAGTAAACACTTTTGAAGTTTAATTTGATTTTATGAAGAGTTTAGTTAGTTAATTAAGTTTAGGGGTTATGTTTAGGGTCTAGACGACTTACATTTCAGTCGTCTGGTGAAGAAATTAAAACAGACGACTTACATGTAAGTCGTCCAAATATTCCCGCCTAAAATTTTTAAAAAAATTATT